>NC_133365.1:29874100-30007919 GCF_049309525.1 Garra rufa | reverse complement strand
AGGGTGTGTTTAATTGATAAAAAGTGATAGCAAATACTTACATTGTTAGAAAATATTTATATTTTGAATAAATACTGTTCTTTTGAGCTTTTTATTCATCAAAGAACCCAGAAAAAATATCACAATTTCTAAATAAATACTTTGCAGGGCAACTGTTTCAATATTTAATCCAATATAGATCCAATATAAATCATTCAAATAATAAATCAGTATATTAGAATGATTTCTGAAGGATCATGTGACACTTAAGACTGAAGCAATGGCTGATGAAAATTCAGCTTTGCATCACAGGAATAAATTAAATTTTAAAGTATATTACAACAGAAACCATTATTTTATATTGTAATAACATTTCGCAATATTACAGTTATTTTTCTATATTTTTGATTAAATAAATGCAGCACTGATGAGCATAAGAGACTTTCTTTAAAAACATTACAACTCTTACTGACCCCAAACTTTTGACCGGTAGTGTATATATGTAATTACAGACATGTATGTGTGTGTATTTATATATACATAATAAATATACACAATACACACACATATATTATGCACACAAAATGTTTTATTTTATTTTGGATGTAATTAATCGCGATTAATCGTTTGACAACACTTTCCCCAAGGAAAAAAATCTTGATAATAAAATCATATTTTAACAGTGCACAATTATTAGGGTTTACAAAAGTGTGAAATAGACACACAATAAAGATAATCAAGCAAAAGCTTCAGAATACAAACAGGAAATAAATGAATGAATAAATAAATAAATAAATAAAAGAAAGAGTATACAGCCTGAAATGTACTTATACTTTTCCCAGTATGATGCCTTTAACACGAAGGGTTTGGGACCGAGGTGGCGATTTCGTATGAATTTGTAAAAAAACAAAACTTAAAGTTCCACCCCTAACTAAACCCCTAAGTTGAATTTAAAACGCACGAATGAGATGAATTCATAGGCATTAGCTACCATACAACGTAAAACAGCTATGAATTGCCATGAGAGGGTGTTGCACAAATATGAGGTATTTTTATGTTTTTAAGAGCCCCAAAAAAATAGCCAGTCATTGGTACAACATCTATACACTGATATAATTAAATACTTTTTATATGATTATAATGATTTATATGTCCCTTGACCACATAACGATGTAAACAAGTCATCTACAAGCGGGGTAATGAGTGATGCAGCCATACCTGATTCACATTTTATCCACCTTTTCCGTGGAAGTAAACATATGGCTGAGACTTCCATTCATTATCCGCTACAGGGGAATAAGGAAAAGAATAACAATGTGCAGAAAAGGGTAAAACTGTTTGCACTACAAACCAGTGTGTTTATAATTATGATAATACATTAAAATAATATGAAAAGACACACCAATTTGCAATATCAAGCAGGAAAACACGCTGTTTTGTACAGCTAAAACTAGCTGTATATAAGCAGATGGGAAGCCAGACCCATAAAGTTTACCCACTCTTACGGAAGAAAAAGGTAGATAGTTTTAAGTGATTGGCTCAGAAACACCTGGCAGCATGCAGTGATTTTTAAAATGCGTTTTAATTATTTTGTAATTGTATTACGTTAACTGCATATAAACAAACTATCAGTTACATTAAAGAAAAAGTCCATGAGCTAGTAGGCTATAATATTATTAATAATATCCGGGGCTCTGCCAAACAAACAAGTGCTACTAGATAAATAGGAAAGCCAACAAATAGCTTTCGTAAGGTAATATATACCTTCTCGGTGCAGAAGCATATTTTACTGCTCATCATCTTTTGTAAAAACAGAATCTCATAATATGATTAGCTTTTAACTAGCAAGTGTAACCCATAAGGTGAGTTAGATAGGCCTACTGTAAACTGTGTCATATGTCGATCTAAAGTCCAGGCAGCCAATGGAGACATATTGTTATGGTTATGCGTTCACTTTCCTCCTCGTTCATCTGGACAAGTTCGGATGTTAGACGTGTTCTGTAATAAAGCGAAGCTCTCCAATAATGAGCTTTGTCGGCCACCCGCGTTTTTACTGCGCAGTGAAATTAATGAAATTCACATTGCACTGCGGTCTCGATATAAAGGCACAATACAAATCCCGGGACACTGTTTAAAAATGTATTGGATATAAAGCACTTGTCGGCTGCTTTTTGGAAGCAAATCTGTTTAAAGTCAGATATTTTATAGATTATAGGTAGCTATTAGTTAAGTGAATAATGTCCAGAACCTAGATTTTTTTGTCTAATGGCATCTATAAATGCACAGTAGCTTAACTTAAGTTACACTGAGGAACTGTGGAAAACATGGGACTGTATAAACTGTAAATGTCAACATTTCCAAAAATACAGGAAACCATAACCCCTTCATGGTTCATTTTTTATTTGTTTATCCGTTCATTATTTTCTACCAAGCCACTCACAATATTTTAATGTTAAAATGTTGGATAGTGATACAGATGATTCAGCAGGAGGGGGTTATGGTTTAGAAAGCAGAAAAATAGTTTTTCTATTGTATTTTAAAGACTTTCATTAGGCGGGTTGAAAGTCACCTCAAAAGTAAAAACACATGAACTGGAACGGAAATTGTGTTCGTCAAACTGTTTCTTTCTTTAATAAAAAGTAATCATAATTTACCAAAGCAGTCATTTAGTAACACATGAAGCGCTGCACTTTGGTAACAAAAGTAACGGTAGTGTGAGGGAACAATAGTGCATATGCACTATGTACTAATAGAATAGGTCTACAGTTAAACATTTTACACATTTAAAATGTATTAGTTTTTTTTTTTTTAATTGCCTATTTAAGCTATCTCGTTCGCAAAAGACAAGCAAAATCTAATTTCATCGCGAGGCTTGAATAGAGGCATTACACAAGACCTATTACAGACATTCAATTTCATTGGACGAAGGTTGGGTGAGCAGATGCTGTTACACTTTGAAGGCAGTGATGGCAAATGTTGAGAGCCTCGCTTCACACTGCGAAATTGCCGGTTCTAACTCCTCAGTTATTCTTGTTTAGAAAGTAAATTTGTATATGTAAGTACTTGCCTTCTGTCCAAACAATGCACCTAATATTAATTACTCTATAAAACTCTATAAAATGCGTTTTTCATAACGGGCGTTGAAATGACATTTTATTTTATTTTTATACTTCATCAAAGTTTGAAATCACGTTTTTAAATAATTTATAAGCTATCTTTACAGTCATTTACTGCATGTAAACGCATTATTTATAGGGTATAATAGAAAAAATATACGAATATAAAAAGTAAATGATAGATATAGTCTCATATGACAGGTTCTGTGTTTAATTTAATTTGAGAAAACACCCAAACAAGCTTTTATCATGTTAAACACGTTGTACTTTATAATGCACAGCAGAACGATTGCACTTTGTGGGTGTATATTAAAATATCTAGTTTAGTGAGATATTTTAACACGCACACACACACACACACACACACACACACACACACACACACACACACACACACACACACACACACACACACACACACACACACAAACACGCATGTTGGGTTTACATGTTTTACGGGGACATTCCATAGGCGTAATGGTTTTTATACTGTACAAACCATATTTTCTATGGCCCTACACCTACCCTACACCTAAACCTAGCCCTCAGAGGAGATTATGCACACTTTTACTTCCTCAAAAAAAAATTATTGTGCATGATATATAAGCCTGTTTCCTCATGGGGACCTGGGAAATGTCCCCACAAGGTCAAAATCTACTGGTATTCCTATCCTTGTGGGGACATTTGGTCCCCACAACGTGATGAATACCAGGTACACACACACACACACACACACACACACACACACACACACACACACACACACACACACACACACACACACACACACAGAGAGAGAGAGAGAGAGAGAGAGAGAGAGAGAGAGAGAGACAGTTATGTTTTAGAGTCTATGTTTCATGTATGTCTGTATTTCTATAGTAGTCTACATTTGAAGTGGATCAAAAACTTTCATCAAAGTTGTTCTAAAACCAAAACAATACCCGTTGTTGTCTTAGGACAACTTTGACGAATTTATTGATTTAAATGTTGACTGTATTCCCCCTTTTGCGATTTTGGATGAAAATAATTAAAATGAAATTAGGGCTGGAAAAGGTTGAACAAATTCATGCACCCAGTTTAAAATGATGTACATAATCTAGATTTATGACTACTATCGAATGTAGTATGTCGTAACAGCCCTATTTGTACTTGCAATTAACTGACACCGTTTAGATATAAGTTGTAGATTTTTAATAACTTTATTTTTTAGCAGGCAAATAAGAGAATATCACATCCAAATTATAAAAGTTCATACAAAGCTTCGAAGCAGAATATATATAAAGCTTTAACGAATTTAAAAACAACAACATAATTTAAACAGTAAAATAAGGTAAAAAAAAATATGCAAGCATGGGTAATTTCGACATTTTACTCTGGATCACATTGATCGAACAATATTGTTAATGGCTCAAAGTTGATTTAGAATAATACGCGCAATGATTTGAAGTGTATTTTAAGACTGATGGCAAATTATCAGATTTTATTTTGTTTTTAATTAGACTTATAAAAATATAAGGTAAAATATATATAGCCACTTCTAAAAGGACAGACGTGCCTGTGTTATTGCAGGTTAAGACACATACACATCTCAGTTAAACTAGATTAACATAAAGGGAAAATGTTGACACTGGTTACTTGGGTTTGCAGCTAACTGATAGACTACAACGGGAATTGACACATGATTAAAATTAAAATATGTCGAACGTTTAGTTATTAAAACAACCCCGCATATAAAATACACCACCTTCCCGTAGTGCTGGTGTGATGAATTAGAAACTTTGCCGTACTTCCTCACTCTTTCTGCCCCCATGTGGCCCTCACCGGACGCTCACGTGTGCCATTAATTTCTCAGAACCCCAAGACTCGAGTGAGCTGAGAAAAATATCACGAGTTGAACAGCACACATTATTTGTTGTGTGTCAAAGAATCTTTCATCGAACATCGAAACTAAAGTAAATCGTATTAGTATTTTTGAAAAGTACAAACTTGTTTAATATTCGTCCAGTCATAGCCTAGTAAAATGTCCTATAATTTTAGAATATGGAAACTTTCCGGTCTTAGCCTTATTTAACAAAATTACTTAACACAAATAGATACCTTGCAGTAAACATATTAGGCTAAGTTTATTTGAGACGTTCTTAGCAAAATGTATTTCATTGATCAGGAGTAAGAGTCACATGAGGAGGTGGCAAAGAGGTCCTCGTATGCAGGTGGAGAGGAGGCGCTGTCTGGTGTGCTCGCTTTCCCATTTTCTTCTTCCTCTGAGACGCTGCGACTCCTGCAACGAAACCAGCCAAATGTCAAATTAATCCACTTTAGTCAGCCCTCGGCGCAAACAATAACGAAAAGATACTTTACTTTGTCTACGTTAAGCTTAATGAGTCAGCCTGCATGAGAAAGGGCAGACCGGTTAGTGTTGCAACACATTATGTTTTGTTTATGTCTGTAACTCAATGTGGTTTTAGCGTCCGAAGCTTTTATATGATATTCACATATTTATCTGCCTTAGATTAAAGCAGTTTACAAACCTGCATTTTATCCCATGAAGAGTCATACTCGTACCACCAATTAAAAAAAGCTGACATTTTATATTTGTTCAATGAATTTATTGTGGGTATTAAATTTGCTTGTTTAAAATAATTATGTCATCTCCATAAACATCCCCACCTAACCCACTCGCAGTCATTGATCAACCTCCCACATCGAGTAAATCGAATTATAAACCAGATGTGAAGTTATACAATTGTTCCTCAAAACAGCTTTATAATCTTAAATCTTAAAACCTTTATAATTGTACACAAAAAAACTCTAAATGTCACCTCAGGAAAGTCCCTTGTGATTTAAGCTTGTTTATAATTAGTGAGTAACTGAGTTACAACACTCCCTGGTCTGCTCTTTAAATCTAAATTCAACTATTAAATGTACCCATTTCAAAGCATTTAAACCTTCCGAGTCCATCAGTTGTCCTCAGTGTGAAAAGATGAATCTCAAAATCATACAGTCATTGTTGGAAAGGGTTCAAATACACAAAAATGCTGAAAAAGAAGAATTTGTGGGACCTGAAGGATTTTTCTGAAGAGGCAGTTTAACTGTTTAGGACAAACAAGGGACTCATGAACAACTATCACAAAAAAGCAGCTGTGGATAATTCAGGTAACAACACAGTATTAAAAATCAAGTGTATGTAAACGGTTTTATTTTTATAAATTCAACTATTATTTTCTCTTGTGCACTATATGTAAACATCTTTTATGTGAAATATCTTATTCGGGTCAGTACTAACTAAAAAATATTATGTATGATCCCTCTTTTTTTTGGTAAAATAATTAACATTTTAGCAGATTCTGCAAGGTGTATGCAAACTTTTGACTTCAACTCTACATGCCTATTTAAAAAGGTAGACGTAAACAGCTCAAAACTGATTTACATTATCAGTTACAGTAATTATGTGCTCTTATTTAGTCTTCCTTGTTTTTTCTTTTTTTTTTCTTTTTTAGCAATATGCCTTAATGAACCCATGATTTTAATACTTAAAACCAAGAGTTTTTTTTAATCAACCTGAGCTGATATTAATGCTGTTTCTAGACTCCACACTCCTGGTATCTAATATCTAATGCACAAGCATCAGTATTTATTTTATAATCATACCTGTTCTCTCTTTGTTCTGTTGTGGCGTTGTTGTGTTCTCCAGAATTAAAACCAGGGTTCTCCATTGGATACACGCTGTAATACTGTGGCGGTGTGTTTACTGTGACTCCTAATGGCTGGTGACTTTTAACAGGACCATTAACAGGACCCAGATTTTGGTCCGGTACCACCGAGGTGTATGGCGGTGGGATGTACTGGACCACCGTGGCCCTGTGGAAGGTAATGGGCTGGCTGAGTCGAGTGAAGACAAATGATGGTCCTGAAAGCGGTGGCAGAGGTTCCGTTTCAGGTGTTCTCTCGCCGTCATTCTGCTTGCAGCTCAGGCAGGACAGCGACAGCATTCGAAACTTGCAGATGCTTATAAGCACGAACGTACCTCCTACTGACAGCAGAATAGGCCCCAGAAGCTGTGTCCACTCGTAGCTGTGGCTGTCACTGAATAATGTCCACCCCATAGTCGTAAATGTCATGCCAACCAGGCCCAAGAAGACTCCGGAGAACAGTAGTGTGGCACCAGCTTTGTCCCCATCTGACACCTGACTGCCTGAAGAGCTCGGTGCTTGGCCGGGCATCAAAGAGACAACGTTCACAGGCACATCGCTAGCACTCTGGTTGCCGTTTGAGATGGTATTACAAACACCAGCAGGTACTGCATCAATTGGCTCGGTGAGAGGATTCCTACTTTCCGTTGCGCTCTTCCAAAGATCTGAAACACCGTAATTTCTCATCTGGCCAGAACTGCACTTTTTGTATAGTGGCTTAAGGATTTAGACACTTGCCTAACGAAGGTCCACTCATCTATGCCTGAAGGATCTTTTAAAAACATTGTTTAGATATTTTGGACATTGGCTTAGTTAACAGGTAACAGATCATTGCTCCTGCGATGGAGTCTTGAACACTCAGTGTGAGCACTGAAATGTGAAATCTGTCACGTGACAGAGCTCATGCAAGAAACTAGCAAGTTGCCATACATTATTAAAGAAATAGTTCACTTAAAAATGAAAACTGTCATAATTTACTCATTCGATAAATGCCTAAATTGTTGTCCATACAACAAAAGTCAGAAAGGTTTAAAACAACATTCTTTGATCATTTTTCAAAATCTGTTCTGTGTTCCACAGAATAAAGTAAATGATCACAGAATTTTCACTTTCTGGTGAACTATCCTATTAATGTATGACCAAAATCCCCCCAAAGCAAAAGTCTATATCTAGAAAAATACATGCACTATGAACGTTTCATCATCATTTTTGCATTTTGAACTTGAAAAGCCTTTTCAAGCACAAGGGAAGCATGTGGTAACATTGGAATAGACTTTCCCTAAATGAGCCAGAACAGAGAGAGAGAAACTGGGAGATAAAAAGCTTTGTTTCAGACAATATCAAAACAATTCTGCATCACTTTGAATTTTCAAAGTGCTCTCTGATGTCCTAATGGATTTGTTTAGCAAAACAATGTTTCACCCAGAGCACTGCATGACCTAGCAAATTTCAAGTCCAGTTCACCGAAAACACAAACCGTCCCTTAACCTCGATGATACATTTTTCTCACAGTAACCATTTTACTGTGGTACTTGGGTAATGTTTCCCCTATTGGGAAATTACATAAAAATTCTATGCATGTAAAAAAATACATATTTAATTACACTTGCTAATCCTATGGTTTTTGTGAGGATGCATTATCCATTTTGTAAACTGGGACTGCACTTTTAAAAATAAAAGCTCCCAATTTTGCAGTGATGCCTTAGAAGAACAATTTTTTGCTTCCCCTAAGAACCTTTAAAAATCTAAAGAACCTTTTTTCAATATAAAGAACTTTTTCTGCATTTGAAAGGTTCCATGGATGTTCATGGTTCTTCATGGAACTATTGATGCCAATAAAGAACCTTTATTTTTAAGAGTGTGGACACTCGAGAAAACAGTATGGTTTAAATCACAAGAGATGGTGAAAAAAGTTAATATTTTTGATAAAGGATTGCGAGTATCGTGCTAAATTCCTAAACTCTTCATGAAGGTCAAGCAGTATGTCCAAACCGTCCCGTGCTAAAGACTTTGTTTTAAGTCTTTTCCCAAAGCTCGAGGAGACACCTGAGAGACATTTAGGAAGAGAATAGATTCCAGCACAAGAATGTTTAAAATCGGCCCAGATTTTGGGCCTGACACACTCTTTCAATTAAGCCGAGTCCAAATATTTATGAGGAGAACATTTCCTCTTTCTCTCTCTCTCTCTCTCTTTGTGATCATGGTGTGTAGTAAGCATGTGAATAACAAATGTGTGTGCTGGTATGTGTGTGTGTAGGATAGATCTGCTTAAAGGATATCTGTGCAATACAGTCAGCGAGAAAGCTTTGGACAACCTACCAGTAAGTCTTTGTTTGATATGTCTTCATATGAGCCTGCACTGGATTAATTATTAGTAGAGACTACATTGTCTCAGTATAGTACAAACATTAACAAATCATGGTAACTTATCACTTCATTCGGCTCTAAATGATTAGCCACCAAATAAAATCTTTTAATATTTGCAGTTGTGGCTCACTCTTGACTCCTCTCATGTCCTAAGTTACCTCATCTCCTCTTTTCCAATGGTTCAAATGCAGCACAGTATCCCGACTGCACACTATTGCGTGAGTATCCATGTCCTCCAATGGGAAAAGCCCGCCTGCAATCACAAAAGAGGCCTTAATGGGTTTCCACTGCACACACTTTCTCTATTCCTCTCACTCTCTCCCACTCGCTCTGACCACCCCCTTCATTTCAGTGAGGCAGCACGTTGCTTCATGACACAGTCACGCACATCTTCCACAACCAATCAACTGAGAACTAATCCAAACATCTGTTTTCGCCAGCTATATTTTGCTATACTCTTTTCTGCAGCTTTATTCATTAATTTGATTTCGCATTCATTTGTTCATTCAAAAATCATTATGTGAATCTGGTCTGGTTAATTATTACTTTTTTTTCTTTTTTTTTTTTTTACAGTACATACATTAAAGTTTAAAAGTTTGGGGGTTGTACAGATTTTTTACTTTTTTTGAAAGTCTCATTTGCTCACCAAGGCTGCATTTATTTGATCATTTGATAAAAAAAATACAAAACATTTTACAGTTTTAACACAAATTTTACTACTCAAATCAATTCTGATTCGCAAGCTTGCAATTTGATTTGATATTATGTTGGTTATATATCAGGTACAGTACATGCCAAATTTTCTAAAGAAAAAAAAATCTCTCAACTAATACTGTAAAATATGCAGTCAGTTGGTACTACATTACTATAATTAATAATACTATATTATTCAAGTTTATTTTGTGTTGAATCTGGTTGAAGCAGAGGAGACGATCATGTCACGTCTGTTCCGTGCGGCCGCTCTCTCTTAAACTAATAAGTCACTACAGCAATCTGTCACTCCACATTAAGCAACGGCAAAAGGCAATTTATTGTTTAAATACTGTAATAAAATGGACAAAATTTGAAATCTTAGACTTTGTTTCATATCAAAAGTAATAAAACACAAAGTTTATTGTGATTTATTGGATGGGAGCTGTGCTACAATGTTCTCTTCATTAACTGAAAACAGGCTAGACTAATTGATTCTTGGGATTTAAGATGAGAGTCGATAAAAATCGAAATCAATATTTTTTCAAAAATATATCACTGCCTCCAAATGTTTGAACTGTGGTGTGCATTTCAAACAACTGGTGAAAACACAAATGTCCTCACAATGTCTTACAAACCCCAGAGTTTCAAACTGAAATAAGCTGATATCAAACCTTATAAACACATTGCTACTCACCAAATGAACAAATATGTGGACATTAAATATTTCATTTTAAATTATTTTACCTAATTTTATTTTATCTGACAGCTCATGCCAAGATAAAAAGTTGATTACAATGAACAAGACAATCAGCTTTGCAACATGAACACTGCAACAATATTACAGCAATATTAACACTGATGTCCTCTGAAGTGGTTTTCATTACAATTGAGAAGTGAAACGCAAAATGGCGGCAGTTTTTGTTAGTATGAAAATAAAGATTTTTTAGAAATGACACTGAATATTAGTAAATATCAGGTCACTGCTACTATCGACCAATTGAAATCAAGTATCTTAGAGCATAATGTAATAACTCACACTGACAAATGACTTCATCGCTATGTGATTAGATATGATTATCCGCAATACAGGACACAAAGTCTTGCTATTTTTAGTGTGATCTGATTTTTGGTGTTATCTGGTGCAGGCAATATTACCTCATCTTTGGCTGGCAGATAGTATAGACACTGTGGGGGCTGCTCCATGGGAGTTAAGATGTCGCCATCCTCCATCATGGCCCCCGACCTTGTGACAAATTGCCCATGACGTGGCTCTGCTCGCCAGGCACGGAAGCCTATTCTCTCTTGCATCTCCCATTCCCTTCAACCTGCCTTTCTCCTGTCCTCCCACTGTTCCTTCCTTCCACTGCTCTGAGCTCTCATCTACCGTTTCTCTTTTGCTCAGTATGGAGGAACAGTTTCACATGCCCGTTCGCCAATCTGCTTTCAAACCAGCGAGCAGAGAGGCATAGACAGGGTAGGAGAGAGAGATGCAAGGAGCAAAAAAAATGCTGCTGTTGCTGCTTCTGCTGAGTAACTGAGGGGAACCAATCACAATAATCAAAGGAAAATTTTATCTGTCAGCCTGTGAACAGATTAAGTGAAATTTTGTTTTCACAAATTATGATCCTGGCTATTCTTTTTCTTTCTATCTATCCATCCATCCATCCATCCATCTATCTATCTCACACTAGCTTGGAAAAGTAATAAAGAAACAAATTTATAGAATGGAGAATCAGTCTCAAACAAACTGTTTATGCATGTTAAAGATCTGATTCCACTCACCTTGCGAACTGAAATCAAGTTATTATTTCATCTTCAAAAGCACTCGCTGTATTAATCTGGAATTTGGTTCTAAATGAACTAAAAGGAAACCAGTCAATCATAATAAATGACAATACAGTATGCATCAAACAGACACAAACACACAAACATTTATTTAAACATTTTATCTAAATGAGGATATTCAATAGACTAACCAGAAAACTTTATGCATTTTTTTCAATATTAAAAACTTTATTTAATTAGTAAATAATTTTTACAAGAAGTAAATTTAGGTTTTGTCAGATTTAACCAGGGTTCATACAGATACTGTAAAATGAGATTCCAGAACTTTTCAAGCACTACTTTTTTAATTTTCAAGGATGTCAATTAGAGATCTCACTTATCAAACTGTATTCTAACAAATTCTAAAAAAAGATAAAGAGAAATATTAGCCTGTGTTTCACCATGCTGCCTTGTGCGCAGCACAATTTTATTCACGCTGCTAGGCAGCCTGGAAACCATGGACCAAATTTTCACCTCAGATAGGGAACCAATCACAGAACGGAGAGGGAGCAGCAAGACGATGATGCCTTCTATGCGACTCACCGAAGCAGTTTGTTTATAAATATGGATCCAGCATGGCAGCAGACGCGAAGTTATCTGATGCAGCCTTAGATAGTTACACACACTCAATACCAAGTACGTAGTTCGGACTTGGAAGTTTGACTTGGAAATACATAGTGCGCGGAATGCCACGTAATCCGTTGATTTTTGGATTAATAAATCAAAAGTTGGTCTGTCACTTAATTCAAATCACGATTGTCACAGATACGGTCTCTGTGGCTCCCTCTAACCGTCGTCAGCGGGATCCCTCACCGGAGTTTTAGAACTCAATTTCCCATAATCCCCGTACCTGGCATGCTCACTTCCGGTTTCGGGTCCCCCGGGTCACATCCTGTTTGTCGGCCATTTAGGAGAGCCGCGCTGGCTTGGTCCTCGCAAAGTTTTATAGTTATGCTATCAATCCTGAGCGTTTTCAAATCGGACTGCTTACCTGTTGCCAACCGGACTGTTTATCCACTGATCGTACGTTTGCTGCCTGCCTTTCATCGACCCACGCCTGTTACTCGGACTATCCCTTCTGCTTGCTGCCAGCCCCGATCTTCTGCCTGGACTCTGATAAACTCTTCCGGTCTGTCTACGGTATCCCAGTCTGCTATTATCGACCCCTGCCTGTTAACGTTGTGTTGGTTTAATAAACTGTTGCAAATGGATCTAACGTCTCCGGACTCAGCCATGACTTCATCACAGAAAACTTCGCCATTAACGGATCCAGCGACAGTTCAACAGATTACCACGGAACTATCTGCTCAAGCATCGGTTCTGACTGTGCACCAGGCCCAGCTGGAGAAACTCACCAAGGTAACTGAACAGTTGACTCAGATGTTACAAGGGTTTCAAATGCCAGCGGCTCCTATCGCCCAGTCAGTTGCCGCTCCGCCTCCTCCACCTCCACCTCCACTATCTGTTCCGGTCCCTATTACCAGTCCACGTCTGGCCTTCCCCGAGAAGTTTGATGGAACACCAAGTAAGTGCAAAGGCTTCCTTCTGCAATGTTCACTCTTTGTCAGCCAACAACCTCACCTGTACCCCAATGATGAAGGAAGGATTGCATTTGTGTGTTCGCTCCTCTCTGGAAGAGCTCTGGATTGGGCCACCGCCTACTTTCCCCTCCTTTAACGCTTTCCTACAGCGCTTCAGAGAGGTGTTTCAGCCCAGTTCAGAGAATAGCGAAGCAGGAGAGCAGATTGTGTTGTTACGTCAGGGAAGAAAGACCGCCGCTGACTATGCACTCTCATTCAGAACTCTCTCAGCACAGAGCGGTTGGAACGACGAGCCTCTCAGACTTCATTACCGCAGGGGACTCAACTCTGAACTGCAAATGGAACTGGCCTGTCGAGATGAGGGACTCTCGCTGGACCAGTACATTGATCTGTCTATTCGAGTTGACAACATTATGAGAGCTCGCAAGCCTATTCGACCATTCACTACTCTACCACCTCCAGCCTTCACCACTGAAGCTCCACCCGAACCTATGCAACTGGGAGCGACCAAGATTTCTACGGAGGAAAGAGAGAGACGGCTCAGAGGAAACCTCTGTTTGTATTGCGGACAAGCCGGACACATCAGGGCTACCTGTCCAACAAGACCACCTCGTCCACCCACCTCGGTGAGTAAGAGCCAGTCTCCTCTGAACAGATGTGAAATTCCTGTGAGGTTAATTTATGATGGAACTGCTGTTAATACCACGGCTCTGATTGACTCTGGAGCCGCTGGTAACTTCATAGACTCAAGATTCGTGGATAGTAATCATCTTCCCATCCTTTCTTGTGTTCCCTCGACGGGCGACCATTAGGATCCGGACGGATCGATAACACCACCACGGACATCACACTGTGTATAGAACCATTCCACCAGGAAACCATCCGGTTCTTCATCATATCCTCACCACAATCACCCATCATCCTCGGATACCCCTGGCTCAACCTACATGAACCCAACATTTCCTGGACTCAGGGCTCCATTACTCACTGGTCATCCCACTGTAAGGAACATTGTAAGTAACCTGCCCATTCGCCGGTCCCTCCGGTACGACCCAACTCAGGGGAAATCATACCTCCCGATTACCAGGATCTGCTCGAGGCCTTCAGTCGATCTAAAGCCACCAAATTACCACCCCATCGTGCCGGAGACTGTGCCATTGACCTGACCCCCGGTTCCACGCCACCTAGGGGACGCATCTTTCCCCTCTCTCAACCTGAATCTGAGGCTATGACTACTTACATCCAGGAGGAGTTGGCCAAGGGATTCATTCGTCCTTCCACCTCACCCGCTTCGGCCGGATTCTTCTTCGTGAAGAAGAAGGACGGAGGTCTCCGTCCATGCATAGACTATCGGTCCCTCAACAACATCACTGTCAAGTACAGATACCCACTTCCCCTCGTTCCATCAGCTCTGGAACAATTACGGACAGCGAAGGTCTTCACTAAGCTGGATCTATGCTCTGCCTACAATCTCGTCCGCATCCGGGAGGGGGATGAGTGGAAGACCGCTTTCTCTACCACGTCAGGGCACTACGAGTACCGGGTTATGCCCTTCGGTCTGGCCAACAGTCCATCCTACTTTCAGGCATTCATCAATGACGTGTTCCGAGACATGCTCAACCGCTGGGTGATTGTCTACATTGACGATATCCTGATTTATTCTGACACCTACGCCGAACACATTCAACACGTCCGGGCTGTACTTCAACGTCTCATCAAACATCAGTTATACGCCAAGCAAGATAAATGTGAGTTCCATCAAGAGAGGATCACCTTTCTCGGCTATGTCATCAGCTGTGAGGGAGTGGCCATGGATGAGGGGAAGGTGGAGGCAGTACGCAACTGGCCCAGGCCCAGAACACTAAAGGAGCTTCAGCGATTCCTGGGTTTCTCTAACTTCTACCGTCGCTTTATCCGTCACTTCAGCACCTTAGCCGCTCCTCTGACTTCTATGGTCAAGAAGGGAAACGTCCGTCTCACCTGGTTGCCATCGGCCATTCAGGCGTTCGATGACTTACGTCAGAGATTCACGACAGCCCCCATTCTTCATCATCCTGATTCCAGCAGACCCTTTCTCGTTGAGGTAGATGCCTCCAGCACCGGCGTGGGCGCTGTGCTCTCGCAACGGCAGGGAGAGCCTCCTAAAACTTTTCCATGTGCATATTTCTCTCACAAGTTGAGTCCGGCTGAGAGAAACTATGATGTGGGCAATCGTGAACTGCTGGCAATCAAGTTGGCGTTAGAGGAGTGGAGACACTGGCTGGAGGGATCTGCAGACCCATTTACTGTACTCACAGACCACAAAAACCTGGAATACCTTCGTTCCGCTAAAGTCCTCAACCATCGCCAGGCCAGGTGGGCCCTCTTCTTTATGCGCTTCCAGTTCCAGGTGACCTACAGGCCCGGATCCCAGAACACCAAGGCGGACGCACTGTCCCGTATCTACGAACCCGAACAATTCACCACGACCTCTGAAACCATACTACCTACCTCCCTGATCGTAGCTCCGGTCACATGGGATATCATGACTGAAATTGCAGAGGGTCAAGTAAGAGATCCTCCTCCGGAGAACTGCCCTGCTGCACTTACCTATGTTCCTGAAAATCTCCGGACACGAGTTTTCTCTGAAGTCCACTCTCTTCCTAGTTCTGGTCACCCGGGCATTGAGGCTACTCTCCAATTGCTTCGTAATCGCTTCTGGTGGCCTTCCATACGCCTCGACACCATTGCCTATGTCAAAGACTGTACAGTATGTAATACCTCCAAGTAATACCTCCTCTCTGTAACTCAGTATTCAGATTCTATGGGCTACCCAAAGACATTGTGTCAGACCGCGGACCCCAGTTCACCTCTCGTCTCTGGTCCAATTTCTTCCATCTTCTTGGGGTTAACATCAGCCTAGGGCTGCGCAATAAATCGACATGAAATCGAAATCGAGATTAATCGGAAGCTGCGATTGTCATGCGTATCTTTTAGTGAAGCGCGGTGATCTGTGATCTCCATTTCTATGTGATCTGTGATCAGCAGTAAATCTTCATCCAAAGGCCAGAGGGCGCTCTGTGTCTCGGAAACGCCAAAAACACCTGAAGGAGAAACCTAGAGAATACCTATAGCAGCAGCTAAATAAACGGAAGATTTAACTGCTTTCATTCATTCAACATGATTAATAAACACACTACTATGACAATATATGGTTTACTGAAGTTCGTATTATTGTAATTTTCATTAGAATAATGTATACTTATAATGCAATGCGTTAATCACTGCTTAGAATATTATGAACTATAGCCGCTTTTCCACCATCGTGCCGAACCGTTCTTAGAACGGTCGGGTACAGTTCCAGTTGTGTTTCCACCTGAGCCTGGTACGGCACGGAACGATTACAAACCGTTCTCGGCCCGGAATTCTTGGCACGGTTAGACAACCGTGCTGAACCGGGCTGATAAAATGCGTTTGCATGGCGTCGCCACTCTGTTGCCTGGCTACCAGTTTCTCTATGGCAAAGCGGGAGCGCAGTAAACAGATACGGTAAATATAAATACAAATGGCTGAGACACTTTGGTCTGTGGATGAAACATTTGCTCTAATATGATATTTGGCAAGAAAGAAAAATTCAACAACAGCTGGAGGGTGCAAAGAGAAACGAAAAAGTTTTTTTTTTTTATTAGTGCAGTGTCTTGCAGAGAAGGGCATTAAGAAAAGTTTCAAAACAGTGCCGGGAAAAAAACAAACAAACTCAAACATACATATCAAGTCCAAAAGGAAAATAACAGTAGAAGCGCGGCTTGCATTACCAAGGCAACGACTGACGCATTTGTATTTACATTCCAAATAGTTCCGTTATCTGCACCGCAGTGGAAAATCAAACCGTATCCGTGCCGACTGGCCCGAATCGGCACGGAACAGAACGGTTACGCATTGAGAACGGTTCGGCCCGATAGTGGAAAAGCGGCTTATGTTATGTGCGTTATTATGTCTAAGAAGCCACATCATTTCACAGACGGATTCATTTTAAACACTTGGCTGACGTTATGAAGTAAGTTTGAAGTAAAAATATTATTAAATGTGGTATTTTCACGTGCTTTGAGATGTAGCACCATTTTTTACACAGCACCGTAGTTCACTGAGAAGCTACGCAAACAGCTGCCATTATCGCAAACGATTTCTTTTCGATTTTATAATCGTTCGATTAAATCGATTTCGATTATGAACACGATTAGGCGTAGCTTCTAAGTGAACTACGGCTCTGTGTACTACATGCTGCTTCATCTCAAAACAGATGCTGGAGATTTACGGCTAATCAAAGAACTGGCTTTATTGACAAAATGCGCACGACAATCGCCTTAGATTAATCGCCCAGCCCTACATCAGCCTCACTTCCAGCTACCATCCGGAATCCAACGGGCAGGCAGAGAGATTGAACCAGGAGTTGACCCGCTTCCTACGCTCCTATTGTCAGGATCACCAGGAGGATTGGAGCCGTTACCTCTTCTGGGCAGAATATGCACAGAATTCCATACGTAAGTCAGCCACTAACCTCACTCCCTTCCAGTGCACCCTAGGCTTCCAACCTCCTCTATTCCCCTGGTCAGGGGAACCATCCGATCTACCCGCGGTCAACTCCTGGTTCCAACGCAGTGAGGGGGTCTGGAATCAGGCGCATACCCATCTCAAAAGAGCGGTTCGACGGACTGAGACCCAGGCCAATCGCCGACGCCGGCCTAACCCTCCGTATCAGCCCGGCCAATGGGTGTGGCTCTTGACCCGGGACCTCCGACTACGTCTACCCTGCAAAAAGTTAAGCCCCAGGTACGTGGGTCCTTTCAAAATAATCAAACAGATCACTCCTGTATCATTCCGTCTAGAATTACCGGCAGATTATCGTATCTCACCCACTTTCCATGTCTCTCTGTTCAAGCCTGCTGGCGATCCGGGAGGAGTGGAGAACCTCATCATTGACGGCGCGGAGGCGTACCGGGTTAATTCCCTCTTGGACTCCCGACGCCGGAACGGTCGTCTGCAATATCTGGTCGATTGGGAGGGGTTCGGCCCAGAGGAGAGATCCTGGGTAACGGCTGAGAACATCCTCGACCCCTCCCTAACTACTGACCAGCTCCCCGTGGACGGGGCAGACCTAGGCGTCGGGTTCCTCCTCGCGCCAGGAGTCGCTCGGGGGGGGGGGGGGGGGTGGGGGGGTGGAGAGGGAAGCGGCTCTGTCACAGATACGGTCTCTGTGGCTCCCTCTAACCGTCGTCAGCGGGAACCCTCACCGGAGTTTTAGAACTCCATTTCCCATAATCCCCGTACCTGGCGTGCTCACTTCCGGTTTCGGGTCCCCCGGGTCACATCCTGTTTGTCGGCCATTTAGGAGAGCCGCGCTGGCTTGGTCCTCGCGAAGTTTTATAGTTATGCTATCAATCCTGAGTGTTTTCAAATCGGACTGCTTACCTGTTGCCAACCGGACTGTTTATCGACTGATCGTACGTTTGCTGCCTGCCTTTCATCGACCCACGCCTGTTACTCGGACTATCCCTTCTGCTTGCTGCCAGCCCCGATCTTCTGCCTGGACTCTGATAAACTCTTCCGGTCTGTCTACGGTATCCCAGTCTGCTATTATCGACCCCTGCCTGTTAACGTTGTGTTGGTTTAATAAACTGTTGCAAATGGATCTAACATCTCCGGACTCAGCCATGACTTCATCACAACGATATTGACTAGTGTCTGTGAAAACTGAAATGCAAAAAGACCGTTTTAATATGAATCCTGCATGTTCCGTTTGCCTCTGTATGCATGAATGGCTGAGGCGCGTTTTATTTTTCTACTACACGCATACTGAAGCACACGTGACGCTCCCGCTAATTTTTGGCATTTGCATCTCACATGAACAAATAAACGCAATCTCCAAAGGTGCTTACACAAAGTAGGCTAAAGTACCGGGAAAAAAAAGTAGCATGGCTAATTAATTTTATGTTGTCTGTTTTAAAGACAATTTTACTACAGTTTTGTTTATTAAACTTAATAATATGTTATTTCATTGTGAAATGTTTTGTTATGCACTTCTCGTGCACTGAATACATTTAGAATGTATGTATGTAGCTTGTTTGAAAAAGCAAAAAAACAAAAAAAAACAAATAAAATCGCAATCGCAATATTCGTTCAAAAAAATCGCAATATGATTATTTTGTCCATATTGCACAGCCCTACTCTATGTATAATAAAATGAAACATGACAAGCACAACTCTGCCTTTTTTGTTAAATGTCAGTTTTAATGAACAATATTAGCCATTATAAAAGTATAAGTATAAAGTATAAGAGACTTGTGTAATCGGAAATAAAGACAAAAGCAGACAATTAGGTCAAATGCATGCTAAAAAGTCAGCGTTGAATTACGATTGATAAATAATTTATGAAGCATAACTTTGTCCTCAGTCAAAACTCTTCATCTTCTTCCTTGTCGAATTTCTGTCACTCTATGTACGTCGTCCGGTATAATTGAAACGATTGGCTATGAGCTACGCACAGGCGCATTTGATAAGCATTCGTAGCGTCCAATAAACGGCTCTGGGCATTTGTAAACCACGCCTCAAATACGAGAAAATGAACATGTGGTTCCCAGACCACAAATCATGACGTTGTCATGTCGTGGTTTGGCGTTAGCCAGGCTATAGAAATACAGTAATAAAACAAAATGGCAAATTTAATGAATTTTCTTAAGGAATTTGTATTTATGTATACATTCTTCTTTATTTGTTTTGTTGTTATAACTGTACAGCCTTGATTGTTTGATGTTTTCTACTGTTTAAGAAAAAAAATCAGGAAAAAGATTCGCTAAATCGCTCTGAAATCCTGATGCCATATGCACTTTGAAGTCCTGAACTGAATCAGATGATTTGCCATACTCGCTCCGAAGTCCCAAACTGAATCAAATGATTCGCAAACCCACACTGAAGTCCTGATCTGAATCAAGTGATTCACCATACGCACTCCGAAGTCCCTAGCTGAATCAAATAATTCGCCATACACGCTCCGAAGACCCGATCTGAATCTAATTATTTGCAAACCTGCACTGAAGTCCCAATCTGAATCAACTGATTCTCGAACCTGCTCCAAAGTTCCAATCTTAATCAAATGATTGATGATCCACGCACTGAAGTGCCAATTTGATTTAGTTCAGGACTTCAAATCCCTTATTTGATTTGAATCATTCAATTCACAAATTGATTCACACACCCGTTCTAATCTGAATCAAATAATTTGTTATACATGCTCTGAAGTCCCGATCTAAATCAAATGAATCACAATACGCACTTTGAAGTCCCAATCTAAATGAAATGATTCTCAATGCACGATTTGAAGCCCCGATCTGAAACAATAGATTTGCGATATGTGATCTGATTAGAGCGCTTAGAAACAGTGAATAATTTCGCGACGCGTTCGTTTAACCCATTCAGAGTTTCGAAAAGCTCTGTTTCAGCCGTCAGTACATGCTTTTTAAAATCTTTACAAGTGATGTTAAAGTTCGAAGTTTGATCTAGCTTTTGCTAGTGAATTGCTTTCTGGGTCTTCAGCGAAGCGTTTTACACCTTACTCAACGAATTATCAATACTGCTACTGGCTTGGCTCACTAGTTTTATGACATTAACTGAAATAAGTAAAAAAAAAAAAAAGTAAAGAAGTTTATTGAATTGCGTGAAATATATGTGCTTATTGAAAAAAACCCACTTATTTCATGGTACATTATCTTTCAATATTTCAAGCACTTTTCCTATTCAGGAATATTGCTATTTTCAAGGAGTTTCCAGGTCTTAAATTTTAAAAAGTAAAATTAAAGTACTTAAAGCACTTCTGATTACAAATGTGTCCCAAAAATATGGTTGAATAGGTACAGATAGGCTACACACATACACATGCTTATTAGCTATTAACATGAAAACAAATTATAAACCTCTATAATTTAAATACAGTCAATTATAGAGACCACAGACTAACCCTAATTCACTACTATTTTGCTTTTTAGATATATACATTTTTAGTTCATGGGTCAAACTGAGGGCTTTGTCAAAGTCACACTAGCATTTTGTTGAAGACTGATCTGCAAGTTTACAGCAGAACAGAAGAACATTTGAGCAACAGAGGATCTAAAGGTAGCAGTCAAAGCGTACTGTGACTGCCGCTTAACCTCACTTAGGGACAATACTGTGCCTCAACTATAGCTAAGCAAACACACACACACACACACACACAAACTCCATCAAAATATTTTTTTCCAAAGCCAGATTCATCACCACGAGGACCCAATTAGCCAACACAGCACTGGCAAAACGCTCCACAGCTTCACGAATCACCTTGATGAGTCAACAGGGCCTAGAATCAGTAGTGAAAGCATTATGAGATGCAGAGATGACACTGGACAGATGACATGGTACCAAAACAAGGTTTCTATTAAAACATCTTTCAACACAGGGATTCTAGAGGGTGAAATATGAGCGTCGGGAGAATTTGAAGGATTTCAGATGGTATGAAGCAAGCTCCTCATGTACTGTTGTTTTGGGAGACCAACCAAAGGCTGAAGAGAGGGAGGAGCTGGCAGATGTGGACGGAGATCAAGAATGATATTAGGTGTGGTTAGGAGAGGAGGAAGAGAGAAAAGAGATGATACAGGAGGATAGATGTTCGCAGAAAGGAGGAGAGGAGAAAATAAACAGAATACAGTCAGTCGATGGGTGCGGGTGGAAACGTGGAAAGATGGAGCGAGAAAGAGAAGCCAAAGGATTAAAGAGGAGTAAATGAAGGGAACAGTGTGAGATGGAGGAGAAAAGCAAACACATTTTTAAGTTATGAAGGTCCAGCTAGTGTGTTTGCTCAGATGGTTTTGCTCATACTGAAGAGGGGGGAGCTGGATCAAAAGGCCATGTCATTCTGTAATGGAGCATAAACGTAAGTGATGCTGCTCCTGCGCTCTCCTTCTTTAATAACTCAACTCCATTACCCCACAGAGTCTCTGCGAAAACACAGCCTGTGACAACATCCAAAGAACATTTGAAATCAGTTAGCTAAGAGACGAAAGACCCTCTCCTCTTTAACCTTCTATGTAGAGCATAATATCTTTAATCCGGATCACTTCGAGACACTGATAGTCCATCTATTGGTGTTCATCTAGACTAGAGTGATGGTGGGAGCCTATTTTGTATCATGGTAGAGCAAATCTTTGACAAATACATTAGCCACCAGATCAGGTAAAGTACTAAATTCATTTCGAATTAAATAATTCAGCAATGTGAACGGTTGCTCAGAATATTTAGACCAATAAAACAGTTCAATAAACAAGAAATTGATATTGAGCAACTTACATTTTAGACACAATATTGCCAGTTACAATGGTTTGCTTCGCCATTCAAAACAGGTCCAAATGAATCCTTCAGCAGAATTAACGGTCACGACTCTCTTAAGCCACACACTATATCGGCATTTTACAACAAGGACGATAACTTTAAAGTTTTGATTATATTTTGAATTATATACGAACAAGTTCACACCACAGCTATCCACCTCGTTTTTTTTCCGTAAGAAAGGGCGCGGTCATTTGTAAATTTAAAATGTGTCTGGCTTCCGATCTCATCCTCATCTAACGTTAGTTATTTCTGTACAAAACAAATCGTTTTGCTGCTTGATATTGCAAAACTGGTGTATCTTACCATATTGTTTTAATGTAGGCTATTGTCTTAATTGTGAACACACTGGTTTGTAGTGCAAACAGTTTTACCGTTTTCTGCACGTTGTTATTTTCCTCCTCGTTTCCTGAACCGGAAGTCTCGTCCATAGGCTTACTTTCGCGTTAAAGAAAAAGGTGAATAAATTATTTGATAACGGTTAACGACACAGACGGATGATATCGTTGAAGTCTAATAAAAACCAATCGGAATCCACCCGACTGTAAAGAACTCCAGCACTTAAAGCGGCAGACTACATAAGGTACGTTTTAAACGGACGTTTTAAAGAAACAGAACACATATAAATAAATCATTATAGTTTGCTTTATAGTTATCTCTCTTGGTGAACAAGCATTCAGTGAGTGTTTTTAAACGAATCACTTGAATGATAGCAAACTTACGGTCCAACCAAAAATTATTCAGACACTAGAAACAATGTTTGATATTTGTTATCTGACATTATTAAGATAAATTTGTTCTGACACAGTTTAACTCTTCAGCTCTTGTCATATTTTATAATCATTTTCTAAACTATAGCGATAATGTGAGAAATGTTAAAGGTGTCAGAATAAATTTTGGTTTGACTGTATGAAGACTTGTGTTCCACATGACAGCACTCCAGCGTATAATTTTTTGTGTATTTTTTTGTTATTTTGTCAACCAAAACCTAGGTCTAATAGTATTCCTTCTGAGGAAAGCTGTGACAGTTGAGTAGGCCTATTCCACAATTTTTTTTCTCTCTCCAGGTAATTAAGTATATCATCAGGGTACCTCACGTGCACTTGGCATTAAATATTGCATAAGCAAATTGTGATGCATCTTTGATTAATTCCTGAATAAATCAGTTATGGAGGAAGCAGTTGACTGAATAATTCCATGACTCACTTATAAGTCACGATGTAGCCTGTAGAAGCAGTGATTGAAAATCTGTCTTGAACAAATAGTGTGATACAAACACTGAAGAAATTAGAGCACCGAAAATGACTTGTATAAAGGTATCTAAACAGTATTCAATTCAGATCAAGTAGTGCAATCAGGATTAAGCAGGTCTGATGTAGATCAAACTGTGAAGCACACAGAGGTCTCTTTTTTTTTAAAGGGTTCATGAAAGGGTCTACAATCCTGACACATACGTAAACACATAAAAGACACACACGAGGTGCGTAAGAAAGCCGAATGGCTAGCACATGTGGGTAAGTTTTATTTCACTTTGCAAGGAGCACTGGAAGTGCAGCAGATGTGTTCAGAAGCATGACTGTGTAAACATCTGAATGTTGAATTGCTTTATCGTTAAATCTATCCTTTCTTTTTCCAAACTAGAAATCAACCATCAAGTGCATGAAAAATGCTCAGATACATGGAAACAAGACTGAATAGCTGAAGCGCAGCGGTACGGTGTTATGTTCATGAATCAGAACATGATCTGTCTGTAGCACTCAGTTATCAGAATAGTTATCTGCTCTGGATAATAGTCTGAAGTTTATTTAGTGGTAAATGTAATTATACATACATAAGAAGGTCTTTCAGAAGTCAGCATGTAAACTGTAAACATGTATTTTTTTTAAGGAAAGCTGTACACATTGTGACAGTGCACTTAGATTTCGATTTTTTTTCAAAAAATGATTAGGATATTAAGTAAAGATCATGTTCCATGAAGATATTTTTGATATATTTGGCTGATATTTCCTACCAAAAGTATATCAAAACTTATTTTTTTGATTAGTAATGTGTACTTGATTTGGACAACTATAAAGGCAAATTTCTCAATGTTTAGATTTTTTTTGCACCCTCGGATTCCAGATTTTTTTTAATTGTTGTATCTCGGCCAAATATCGTCCTATCCTAACAACCCATACATCAATGAAAAGCTTATTGATTATTTATTCATCATATATTTTAGATGATGTATAAATCTCAATTTAAAAAAATTGACCCTTATGAAATTAGTGCATATGGTAAGACAACAGACTAACTTCTCTAAAATGACTCTGACAAAAGGAGGTATTATTGGTGGAAAATTGAGCTGAAGTTTTGATGAAGGAAACACCTTAATTTCTAAATAGATCTATGCAAGGCAAAAAATAAGAACACAGACAAGTTGTCATTTTGTAGTATTTCTTATATTTGTATAGATTTATATATTACACATTTATTACTGACACAGAGCGTCATAAAGCAGAGAAACATGGCAGAAATTTGTAAAAATTTACATTAGGTGAGTAAAAAAAAAAAAAAAAAAACAAATCACAAAAATGTTTTAATATGCCATTGAATGTGGACATAAAAGAAAGAAATAAAAGAAGAGACTTTTTAAATGCTCCAAAATGACTTTGAATATTGACGTGGCTGTAGAGGCAGCAAGAACCAGCTCGCTAACTACACAATTAGTTCATTTTCACTTGAAAAAGCCCTTGACTAGAAACCAACATTGTATTTGAATGCTACATTGACCAGGATGTTCACACGTTGATTTCTGCCTCTGTACTGACACCAACACCACATTTCATACTGAATACAAAGAATTAAAATCACAAATGTTTTTTTTTTTTAAATAAAAAGTACATAACGACAATGACGATTCCGTATATAAAATCTTTGTTGTTACTTCACAAAACTGTTAGGCTGCTATCAAAGAGACAAAAAAGGTTTCTGGTGAAAATAAGAAACGTCATTGTTTTCAGATTCATAAAGAGCCTTCATTGGTGGCGTTTAGTGTTTATTAGTGTTTTTCATTTTAAGGTACAAACGGTGTTGGCTATCGCTGGGTTTGGGGTAGCCCTTGGAGATATAGCCCTCTGAAGAGGACAAGGCAAGTAGACCTTGTATGGGGGACAGACCCTCTTAAAGCACTGTAAATGCTCACCAAAAACGGCTTAATGAAGACAACTCTTGCGTGGCAGTTGGACCCGGCACACATTTAAAATTTCCCGTGATTTCCATTGGCTCATTGCATCATTGTGCTTTTCGATTTGTATTTGGCAAACTTGCTCAAAGCAAAAAATTATTTGAGCCATAATTTTAAGAAACTAATGCATTAAGGTTATTATTAACAGAAAACACGCAACAACAGACGTGACGGCACATTTGGTGAAAACATATACACGCAGTGTCCCTTAAAAATACATTTAGCCAAAAACTGGTAGTTTGTCATTAATAAACTACACTTAAACGGTGCATGCTTGTATCTTAATATGCTAATGTTTAAAACATTTTGGTCTGTTTCTCAGGTTGGAGTTTGTAATTAGAATATTCTCACAGTGAAAATTTTCGGTGGTCATTTTGGTATAATTTCTGCACACATCTATAAGGCAGTACACAAAACACCTGCATGATATCTATAACGGGAACGGCACATTCCTTTGCAGTGAACTGTTTAGGTAAAGCACTCTAAAGGGGTTTGAAGGACGAAGGATAAAGTTTAGGCAGTGTTTTCCCTTCAGTATCCCATCAGGAAGTATAAAGAACTGAACTGGCACTTCAAAAAATTAGGAGAGAAAGGTCATAATCTAAAACATGGGTTTTCAACATGCAATTTTTCCTGTGTAATTATTTTAAGTAAAAAAAAAGAGGCACTGAGGTCAGTGTATAAGTTTCCTTATAAGCAGTAGGTTCTCTTGACAATGTGAAAGTGAAAATGGCACAAAACAATTCATTAATGTAATTTCAAAAGCTTATACCTTCATTGCACATTCTTAATGAAAAATACAACTGAAAACTGAGGGGGGGGGGGGGGTCTACATTAATCAGACGGATGTGCAATGCTCAGTTACGGAAAGACAACTGACAAGAAGTAAGGCGTTCTTGTGAGCATTAAGTGATCTATTGCTGAGGCTTTTCTCTCGTCTCTCCTTTTTTTCCTTTTTTTTTTCTCCTTTTGTTTTCCTCATTGTCATTGTGACTGACATGGTGAATACAAACGGAGAAATTAATGCACAAAAATATCCAGAAAGATTGTTAGTGCAGTTTTTTTGTCCTTTTTCTTTTGCTTAGATATGTTGTATGTTTATACACATATAATTCATATTACAAATTGTTAACTATACATATCAAAATTACAAACACTACCGTTCTGACTTTATAAAAGTCTGAATTGAGCAAAAAGATTAATGATTTCATTTGCCGATATCCTGCCATTCCTTCTTTTTTCTTTTCTTTTCTTTTTTTTTTTATTTTTTCTTTGTACACAGTGTTTGATACCCAGTGCTACGTTACTGTAGTATAAAAATCTCGAGTCTCCAGAAGGTGCTTCACTGGAACTGGATCGTTCAGAACGTGGAGAGGAAACAGAAGCGTGAGAGGCCTTCAACCCAGACAGCTCTCTTTTTCCATCCCCCCTAACGATCCTCCATAAATATCATTGAGAACCAGTGACAGAATTAATAAATGAAGAGAAATTAACCTCCAGATTCCCTGCATTTGAGAGTGGACAGGCCTCTGCTCACATCTCAGCAGTCAGCCATATAGCGGCCTGTGAATGTACACAAACACATATCTCACAAACTCAACTCATTTCAATGACAAAACTGCATGCTCATTCATAAAGTTTAGGTCAAAAGTTTACACCCCCCTTTCAGAATCTGCAAAATGTTAATTATTTTACCAAAATACGAGGGATCATACAAAAAGCATGTTATTGTTAATTTAGTACTGACCTGAATAAGATATTTCACATAAAGATGTTCACATAAAGTCCGCAAGAAAAAGAAATGGTTGAATTTATAAAAATGACCCGGTTCAAAAGTTTACATCTTGATTTTTAAAACTGTGTTGTTACCTAAATGACCCACTGTGTTTTTTTGTTTAGTGTTTAGTTGTAAAACCAAAGAATTTGTGGGACCTTTTGTGGGGATTTTTCTGAAGAACACTGAGCAGTTGAGCAACTACATGAGGGACTCATGAACAACTATCACTAAACAATAAAAAAACACAGCTGTGGATTATTCAGGTAACAACACAGTATTAGGAATCAAGTGTATGTAAACTTTTGAACAGGGTCATTTTTATAAATTCAACTATTATTTTCTGTTGTGGACTGTGTGTAAACATACTTTATGTAAAATATCTTATTCAGGTCAGTACTAAATAAAAAATAACATGCATTTTGTATGATCCCTCTTATTTTGTTAAAATAACATTTTGCAGATTCTGAAAGGAGGATGTAAACTTTTGACCTCAACTGTATGTTGAGAATGTATTGAAATATAAACTGTTAAAATAACATTATGATTTTGAATCATAATGTAGGGATACTGTAACTGGTGCTTTGGTGAAGTCTAAAATCGTTCTTACCAGTGGCAAATCTCTTCTTATTGAGGGAGAGCCGGTAACCGGCGCCAACCAGTTCCATATCTACACCAGACAGAGTGCTGCCTTCACTGAAGAACTGAACCGCCAGGGTGGCAGGGATGGATGGACCATCAGACAGCTCAAACTTCGCTCTCAAAGAACCAGAGCCTGATAGATACAAACACAGTCAACACTGAAACACTCATTTAGCATTTTTTTTAATTTTGTCTTCAAAAAATCCTATGTAAATTCACCTATTTACACAAGAAACAATACTGTAGTACAATACTAGAGTGTTTGCTATTAAAGGGACAGTTCACCTAAAAATGAAAATTCTGTTATTAATTACTCATCCTCATGTCGTTCCACACCTGTAAGACCTTTGTTCATCTTCGTTCATCTTAAGATATTTTTGATGTAATCTAAGAGCTTTCTGACCCTACATAGACAGCAACGCAACTGACACATTCAAGGCCCATAAAAGTAGTAACGACATTCTTAAAATAATCCATGTGACATCAGTGGTTCAACCGCAATGTAATGAAGCTACGAGAATACTTTTTGTGCACAAAGAAACAAAAATAAATTTTTAATCAACATTTTTTTCTCTTTTGTGTCTCCACACGTTCACGACTACTCCAACGCATTCTAGGTCTTGAATGTAGTTTTTGCGCTGCTGTCTGTGCAGTGTCAGAAAGCTCTCGGATTTCATCAAAAATATCTTAATTTTTGTTCGGAAGATGAACGAAGGTCTTACAGGTTTGGAACAACATGAGGATGAGTAATTAATGACAGAATTTTTATTTTTGGGTGAACTATCCCTTTATGTCTAAAATAGTTTTTAACTGCTCCTGAAGTACAGAATCAAATTTCCACTGCGGAGGAAGTTTTCAAAGTTACAGTATGTTTGTATTCCACATGGAACAACGAACTTATTTCAAATGAGCATGGAAAATTCAATTTCTTTATGACATGACCCTTTTAAACAGGTTTGTTTTGACAGTGTACTTGTTCTTACCTTCATTTTCAGACTTATCAGAGATGTCACTCAGTTTCCATAATGACTTACTCTGGTCTGCATTCCTAATTAAAACAGCAAAAATTATATAGTTAGGGTGACTGTAAGAATATGTATATGCTACCGTTCAACAGTTTGTGGTCAGTAAGACTTTTATTAAGCAATGATGCAAATGATTGATCAAAACTGACAGTAAAGATTTTTATTTTTACTTTTTCTTTTTGACTTCTATTCATGAAAGAATCATTTTTTCCACAAGCATCAAAGTTTCTACAAAAATAAAACTATTTCTAAACAATCACGTGACACTGAAGATAATTCAGCTTTTCCATCACAGTAATAAACTGCATTTTAAAATATATTAACATAAAAAGATATTACTGTTTTTATAGTATTTCTACTTAGTAGTGTGTCAGTAGGAAACATCAGTTTGCATTTCCAAACATTCATTTTGCCATTAATTGTAATAATCCATTTGCCACAGTTGCAAAGTCTCCAAAGGCTATTGTCAGACTCTTTATTCAAACAAAAATCTCACTAGATTATTACAATTAATGGCAAAATGAATGTTTGGAAATGTAAACTGATATTTCCCACTGACACACTACAGCAAAAGATAGAAATAACTGACGTAAACCCATTTTTAGCTGGTAAAAATACTAGTGTTCTAATCATTTTGGCCACCACTGTATATAACTTAACATTACAGTGATTATGTCCATACAGCAGTGTTTTTGCTCTACAAGATATATGTTTGTGGGCCTACTCCTTCCAACTCACCAGATGGCATTGGGAAGTGACTGCATGTTTGTGACGCCACCATTGACAGGCACTAACACCTGTACATTGGTGAGCGCTGCGGGGGGCTGCATGGACTCTGGGTTGTATCGGTAATCCACTCGCAGGTCTGTAGTACTAGGATTGCATTTCCAGTACACCACAAGATTCAGAGGCGTTGACTGAATTCCATTTGAACATACCTGAGCAAAGAGGTCCAAAAGATTTTGCTTACAACATGGCTTAGTCATCATCAGCCCAAATTTACACAACAATGATCAGGCAAACTCAACGGTTCTACACTAGAACAGCTAGTACTACCATGCTTTATGGGCTAACAGAGTACTATCCCAAAGATAACTGAATGAAAAACGACAAACCTGGTACTTCAATACATCCACATTGTAATAAGATGCAGTAGGGTTCTGCTCCGAGCTCTTCCTGAGGTACGCGGTCAGTGCAGGCATGTTCAGCCAGAAGTCTTTAGTGTTTGTGTCGCTCTGGGAGGAGTCACTGGAGTCACACACACAAGTAGAGAAAACACTATTAAGAGCTCAATAATTCATTGCTGCGTGTCATTGTAGCAGCATGGAACAACTAACCCTACTGCAGCAGCTCAACTATTAAATCACAAATCCCTCCTGATTTGATTAGTCATGCCTGGAAGCTGCTGGCACAAACTCACACAACAGCAAAAAGCATGTGGGTTAGTGAAAGCAGGGTGAGTTTAGCCTGAGCACTTGATGCTAATATGTGGAATAATGATTAAAATAAGAAGGCTACTACAAGTATACGAAAGGTTTTTAATCATTTTCTAACTTTCTCATGCTCACTACTGTTCAAAAGTTTGGGGGCAGAAAGATTTGAAGTGCAATCTCTTATGCTCACTGAAGCTGCAAAAACATAGTAAAAGGTGTTTTTTTAAAAGAAATAGTTCACCTAAAATGTAAATTCTGTCATTAATTACTCACCCTCATGTTGTTCCAAACATGTAAGACCTTCATTCATCTTCAGAACACAAACTAAGACATTTTTTATTAAATCCAAGAGCTTTCTGACCCTGCACAGACAGCAACACAACTGACACATTCAAGACCCAGAAAAGTAGTAAGGACATTATTAAAATTGTCCATGTGACATCAACCATAATATTATGTAGCTACAAGAATACTTTTTGTGTGCAAATGGACTATTTAAACAATGTCCTTACTAACTTTATGGATCTTGAACGTGTCAGTTGCATTGCTGTCTATGGAGGGGAAGAAAGCTCTCAGATGTCATCAAAAATATCTTAATTTGTGTTCCGAAGATGAACGAAGGTCTTACAGGTTTGGAAAGACATAAGGGTAAGTAATTATTGACAGAATTTTCAATTTTGTGTGAACTATCCCTTTAATATATTTTAGAAGTGTAAGGCACACTGAGTCTGAAATTTTCGTCCGAAATGTTCGCATGTTAAAAAATAAATACAACCTCATGTTGTGTCAATCATGTTTACATACTGCCTCCGAAAATATCGTCAGTCATAAAAAAACTTGGATCAGGTTTGATTTTCTGCATTTTCGAATCCGTAGCAAGCATTTTGATAGGAAAGGATGATGAATCCGAAAAAACGCATATGAAAATTTCGGACTCAGTGTGCAATGACCTTTATTTAATTCTATGATGGCAAATCTATATTTTCAGCAGTCAATACTCCAGTCTTTAGTGTCACACAATCTTTTAGGAATCAGTCTAATATGCTGATTTGCTGCTCAAGAAACAATTTTTATCTCTTTATTTCAGCTGTTATCAAAAGTTTTATAGATGTTTTATCAGGTTAAAAATGTTCAAAAGAACAGCATTTATTTGAAATATAAAACATTATAATGCAACATGTCTTTACTGTCACTTTTGATTAATTCAATGCATCCCGACTGAATAAAAAGCTTATTATCCTTCAATCAATAAATAAATAAATATTGACCCAATGGTACTGTAACACATACAGAAACACAATCTCACCTGTGCAGTAGTTGCTGGTTGGGCATGACTTGCTCTAATCTGCTAGTGTTTGAGAGTTTGAAGCTGAGTACAGCAGGAGACGGACTAGAGGTGAAAATCTTGATGATCCCACTGGGGAAGGACAAGGTCATGTCTCCTGTGATCTTCACAATACACCTAAAATCACATTTGTGAATTAAAAAAAACATTTTTCAGAGATCACACTCAGAGCTGAGCATACAGTATCTAGAACAGAAAAGATTTATTTTAGAAAAATTAAAATTTTACATTTTCAATTACTTTTTAAGATTTTATTAATTGTATTATTCTAGGCATGAAGATAACAACCGCAAAACTCTCTATATCAAGTGTAAAGAATGTAAAATCTGTATGATAATAGCAGGGCGGATGATGTGAAACTCACTTGCTGGGATCTGCTCCTTTGAAATAGGCATTAACTGATTCTGTGAATGCTACTGCAATGGGCAATGCATCCTGGGAAGCCAGTGTCACTGGACTGGGCCCACGGGATGTTCCTGTGAGAGAAAAGAAATGAAGAAAGAGAGAAAGAAAGAAAACAAAACAAGACCTTTGTTCATCTTCGCAACACAAATTAAGATATTTCTGATGAAATTTGAGAGCTTTCTGAGCCTGCACAGACACCAACGCAACTGACACATTCAAGGCCCAGGAAGGTAGTAAGGACATCGATAAAAGTCCATGTGACATCAGTGGTTCAACCGTAATCTTATGACGCTACGAGAATACTTTGTGTGCAAAGAAAACAAAAATAATGACTTCATTTAACAATTTCTTCTCAAATTATAGTTGAACCTCTGATGTCACGTGGACTATTTTAACAATGTCCTTACCACCTTTCTGCACCTTGAACGTAGTAATTACATTGCTGTCTATGCAGGTTCTTCATTAACAATATTGTCATTTGTGTTCCGAAGATGAACGAAGGTCTTATGGGTTTGGAACATGAGGGTGAGCAATTATTACAGAATTGTAATTTTTGGGTGAATTAACCCTTAAAGTATGAATCAAAAATTGTTCAAACAAATTCAAACCTTTGTAGTGACAAACACTGAAAGATCAACAGAGAAAAGGAAAAGACATCTTGGAGTAATTTTGATCCGCACTATTTCTGCCATGCATCCTCATCAGCCACAATGCAACAGCAGCAGCACAATAGTCAGTTTTATGATTAGAGATCATCCACACTAGTTTGAGGCTGGTAAAACACACCGAAGATCAAATGGTGAGTCACAGAATGGGAATAGGGTGTGGTTTAGCAGATGGGGCAATGCAGTTGGTTGATCAAGGACAGATGATCATTCATGAGTTTGTTAGTATGTTAGAACAAAATGTTCTTCTGGGTTCTTTCCACTGTACCTGCAGGAGTCTCACATCGCTTCTCAAATGTGGGCAGTTTCCCCACGAACAGATCGTCCTCTTAATTCAAAATGAAAGGAAGGAAAAAAATAGGGCGAGAGCACAGCCCAACAGTGAAGAATGAGGATGGAGTGATCTGGTAAGTGATGTGTTGACCATATAATGAAATCAAATGTGTATAATATTATTTGTGCACGTCAGTTTCCCTTAATCGTGGAAATAACTTTTTGGAAAATATCTTTAACGAATAACACAACACATATGAGTTATGATTTTATTGTTATGATAATGAAGTAATCAGTGTTGCATCATGTGAATGCGGATGATGTGAAAAAAGATTTTGCGTGTGCATCTTCTATTCATGTTCATGTGAAACTGAAGACTCACCGACAGTAGGTGTGTTGCTGGCGCTCAAGGAGGTGTTGGAGCTGAGAGAGGAGGAGCTCTCAGCACGAGCCAGAGGAGCGGGAGGAGGGCTGGAGTTGGACATCTTGGGAGGGCTGAATGGTCGGCCCTGCAAAAAACAACTAACTTATTAATAATTCACTGCATTCAATCTTCATTTGGTTCAGGTTCACTCCATATAAAATAGCTTGGATGAGGCAGAATCAGGAAATATCTTCTTTACTCACAGTCTCGTTGATGCCCGTCAGTTTGCCTGTAGGCAGTTTGGGCCGTGATAATGGTCTTGGAGGTGGGACAATGGTTGCTGTTCCCAGGGGAGTAGTTGGCCTGTTTGGAGGTGGTACTATGCATGCGAAAAAAACAAAAAAAAAAAAAAAAATGTGATGATCACAAATGTTAGAATCACAAGAAGGGAAAATACGGAGGTAGCGCACGTTGAGCATAATTAAAACCAACATTGTTGAAAAACATTCAAAATGTCGCTAAATTGGGTTTGACATCACACAGTCTTGCAGAAACAAACTAACAAGTTAAATCTAAAGATCTAATGCACATGCAAGGGCTAACGTCACAATATAAACAGTTTATAAATTTTGGACAAACAGAAAGCAAATACAGAAAATAAGCATAAAAAAGAAAAGAAACAAAAAGAAACATCTGCACCTTTTAAACCATCTTAGTCATACTGTTTTGGAATTGGAAAATGTTGGAAATGATATTTCTGAGCGAGTTTGCAGACACATTTGCACTGAGTTTCTTTGGTAGGTAAACCAAAATGTAAAAAATAAGAATCAAATCAAACCAAATTTGGGTCACATTTTCTTACTGTATCTAGCTGAACAATACTTAATAAAAGTCATTTGCATTATTTAAATCAATAATCAATGCAGAACCATAATCTGCAAAAATAAAAAATAGAATTAAAAAAAAGACTATATATTGTATAAAGCAAAGCAAATCAAACTAAACATTTTCTTACTGCATCCAGCTAAACAGTAATTAAGACTATGATGGCTTACAGGTTGTTCTGTTACATTTGTATTATTTAAATCAATAATCAACACAGAAAATGCAAAAATAAAATATACATTTTCACCAATCAATCAAACAGAAATGTAAAATAAATACATAAATAAAAAGAACCAAATCCACCAAATAAGTTACAATAAATAAAAACAAGTTACATAAAAAAATGGGTTTGTTAAAACCAAAGTACACATATCTCACTGTCTTGCATCCATGGGACAGTGTTTGCACATGCTTATAGACCAATTCATAGTAGACGTCACAGTTATGTCACTTGCAGCTGCGCGTGCATAGTGGTGGCAGAAAAACACTGGTAACAAGTGGAGTGAAATGGGTAAAATCCATGGAATAAGAGACAAAAACATTTTTGTGCCTTTTGATGCCTATTACTTTTACATAACATTAATTTATTTTATTTTACAATTCAGATTTTTTTCTTGCAAATGCAAGTTTATATCTCCTAGTTCGGACTTTATAACTCGGCAATAGTAAGTTATAGGGGAAAAAGCCAGAGCCGAGGGGAAAAGAGAGAATGACGAGTTGTTTTTTATCATCAGAATTGTGAGATTTAATCTTATAATTTTGAGAATAATGTCAGAATTTGGTAATCTAAACTTTATCTTTAAATCTTTATTCTTTTATTCCATGGCTCCATAGACTGCTACTTGAAAACCGTCATTTTCTGCAACCAGATAAGCTCCGCCCACAAAAAAAAACATCATCACTGTTTGCAAACACTGAATTGGTCTATAACTCTCATTCCTCAATATTACCATCCTGCATGGGTCGGGCTGGTGTTTCCTTTAGAGAGGGGGTGCTCTCCTCTCTTCCAAAGCTGCCAAAGGGGTCAGCAGGATCTCTGCAGAAAAGCTTGGGATGTTGAGAAACGGGCACCGAGCGAGGCCTTGCTGGTTGATGGGACAGTCCACGACATGGCACAAAGGCATCATTAAAGGCAATCCACTGGCTCTGGGCCCAGGACGAAAGTACGTCTGGACCAGTGGCGGGAGCACTGAGAGGGGGTTTGTGGGTACCATAGTCTTTAGGAGCGGCCTGCAGGGCTGGAGGCACGCTCATGGCTCGAGTTGGGCCAGGGTGGAGGGGAGCAACAGCCCCATCAGGGAACTCCCAAGGAGAGGTGGAGGGAGGAGAGGAGAAAGCAGGGGATGGCGGCGTGCTCGGCTTGGCAAGAGCGGCAGGAGGAGGGAGTTTGGAGGGAAAGGGAAAAGCAGGAGCCTCGGTAACCTCAAGAGTGACTGCTGAAGGAGAGGTGGGCTCAGATTGTAAATCCACTTCTGTTACAGGGGTCATCAGAGAGAAAAGAGTAATGGCAGGGTTGTAAAAATATACTACATACTGACAGACATGCTGAAAAGACTACATGGAGAAAATGAAAAGATGACCTGGATGTGCTTCTATGCAGATTCTGATTCTAAATGTGGCAAACAGCTTTTTATTTCACATAAGTACATAAAAAATTAGTTGAACGCCAAACTTAATACCAAATTTACATATACAGTTGAAGTCAAAAGTTTACATACACCTTGCAGAATCTTTGGTTTTTAGCATTTTTGTGCATTTGACCCCTTTTCAACACTGACTGTATGATTTGTCACATTGAGGACAACTGAGGGACTCATATGCAACTATTACAGAATGTTCAAAGGCTCACTGATGCTTTAGAAGGAAAAACCATGCATTAAGAGCTGGGGGGTGAAAACTTTTTGAATTTAAAGATCAGGGTAAATTTAACTTATTTTGTCTTCTGGGGAACATGCAAGTATCTTCTGTAGCTTCTGAAGGGCAGAACTAAATGAAAAAAAAAAGATAATTTGGCAAAGTAAGAAAAATGTACACACCTTCATTCTGTTCAAAAGTTTTCACCCCTGGCTCTTAATGCATCGTTTTTCCTTCTTAAGCATCAGTGAGTGTTTAAACCTTCTATAATAGTTGCATACGAGTCCCTCAGTTGTCCTCAGTGTAAAAAGATGGATCTCAAAACCATACAGTCATTGTTGGAAAGGGATTAAATACACACAAATGCTGAAAAACCAAATAAATGGTGGGACTTGAAGGTTTAACTGTTCAGGAAAAACGGGACTCATGAACAACTATCAGTAAAAAATAAAAAAAACACTGTATGTAAACTTTTGAACAGGGTCATTTTTATGAATTCAACTATTATTTTCTCTTGATGTAAAGATCTTTTTATGTAAAATATCCTATTTAGGTCAGTACTAAATAAAAAATTGCATTTTGTACGATCCCTCTTATTTTGGTAAAATAATTAACATTTTGCAGATTCTGCAAGGTGTATGTAAACTTTTGACTTCAACTGTGTGTGTGTGTGTGTGTGTGTGTGTGTGTGTACTATATATATATATATATATATATATATATATATATATATATATATATATAGTACACACACACACACACACACACACACACACACACACACACACACACACACACACACACACTCTTTTGTTAATTTACAAAAGATTAAAAATATAGTATTAAACTTCTTATAAAATCACTGTTATAATATCCCTCAAAAACAAAGGGTCAGCTAAACATCATGCAATGCAGTCAGTCACAACTAATACAAATGCATAAAATAAAACAAATAAAACACTGACATAAATGAATGCCAAATATTGAAAATGACAACATTGTTACACTAAATAAATAAATAAAAATAAAATAAAAGGTCTGGGTCAATATGTAAATTCTGTTATTGTTCACTGACTCTTATGCTCTACCTGCATGACTTTTTTTTTTAAACATGAGACTTAGTAAATGATGAATTGTTTTTCATTTTTGAGTGAACTTTCCTAAAAGTATAATGAAGTGTGACTCTGTACTCATTTTCTGTCCACAGAAAACACTCATATTCACTCAAAACACTCAAATATTAGGGGTGAGTTCAAGCAAAACATTCCTATCATTATTCACATTTTTGAGCCAATAGGGTCAGTGTCTGTTATGGGAAGACTTTTATTCTGATGATCAAACTGCAGACATGGATCATAAGCATTACCTGGGTCTTCAAAAAACTCATCATTTAATTGCAGTGGGGGAGATGTAGGGAAAGATACTAAGAAGAGAGAAGCCAGGTCTAAGAAAAAAAAGCATTGAACAAACACAAAACAAGGATAAGAAAATAAAAAGAAGTCAACATAAATAAGGCTCAGCTAAAACATATTAAGACACATATACAAGAAATAAATCAAAAGCAAAAGAAAAATGCCTTGCTATGTTACTAACATCCTATATCCTCTTCATTGCTCTTTTTGTTCCTTTGCCAGGTCAGACCCATAACAAGATCATGTTTGACAATGTCTGTGACATGGGGGCTCCAAACTCCGCCCTCTGACCTCAGAAGGTGCCAATTAACTCTGGATTACGATTGGCCCTCGCAGCTAAGGTCAGAGCTTGAATGATGGGTTGCCTTTTTTAGTGACGGCACTCACTTGTTTGCAAATGATGCCTTTTAAAACTATAATCAAAATACAATTCACCCACAATATGTCTTCCAAAATTAAGTATTGCAATATATAATTGAAAAAGTCTAAAATATTTTTTGATAAAACAATTAAAAGCCACAAAGATACATTTGAGTATACCACATACATTCTGTGAAAAATACTTTGCAACTCATTTTTATTCATGTAAATTTAAATGATAAAATTTACACTGGGTTAAGATGACTTTCAACTGCACCATTTCTCAAGATATGGAAGCTTGTCATTCTCAGATGTGAAAATAATATTTCATTTCAATAATCAAGGTCAAGAGCTAAGGAGATGGAGGGAGCACAGAGACTATACTCACGGCATACACACAGGGGTCTTTTTTGTAACACAAACACAAATTTGTGTGTAAACTGCATAAGACATAAGAAACATATGTGACCCTGGACCACAAAACCAGTCTTAAATCGCTGGGGTATGTTTGTAGCAATAGCCAAAAATACATTGCATGGGTCAAAATTATTGATTTTTCTTTTATGCCAAAAATCATTAGGAAATTAAGTAAAGATCATGTTCCATGAAGATTTTTTGTAAAATTCCTACTGTAAATGTATCAAAATGTAATTTTTGATTAGTAATATGCATTGTTAAGAACCCAATTTTAAAGGTGATTTTGATTTTTTTGCACCCTCAGATTCCAGATATTCAAACAGATGTATCTCGGCCAAATATTGTCCTATCCTAACAAACCATACATCAATAGAAAGCTTATTTACTGAGCTTTTATATTATATATACACATCTCAGTTTTGTAAAATTTAACCTTATGACTGGTTTTGTGGTCCAGGGTCACATATGTTAAGAAATTAAAGTATCAGCAAACAACTGAGATATAAAAAGCCCATTCTATAATACCAAAACATAAAAAAGTACACAAACAAAAATGAACAAAAATAAAAACCAAACAAACCCGCAACTAAAAAAAAACAAAAACATTTTCCCATGGCATTCACAAAAGATTTCATACTAAAGGAGAGGACAGACTGAGTGAGATATGAGGTCGCTGTGGGGTATGAGGGTTTCCGTGACAACAGCAGCCTGAGCAAGCTCTCTAGAGAAGACTGTTGTGGACTGGAAGAGCCCAGACACTTTCACCAGCCTGTAAGCATCATCAATAATGAAAGAGGTCAGACCTAAGACAAGACTCCCAGAGGCTGGGGGATGGAGGGGTGAATGACTTACGACTGTCTGCCCGTACAGTGTGTGTGTGTGTGTGTGTGTGTGTGTGTGTGTTGTCGATGAAAAACGTTCTGACTCCATCACTCTCAGACTGAACTCTGTCATTGAGATTAGTGTAAATGCTGACCCTGAGACGTGTTTTAAATATAAATATTACTTGTACATACCTGTGTGTATATAGTGTATATATGTTTGGATTTATAAATGGTGTCTGACAATATATGTGACCCTGGACCACAAAACCAGTCTTATGTAGCATGGGTATATTTGTAGCAATAGCCATAAGTACACTGTATGGGTCAAAATGATCGATTTTATGCCAAAAATCAAAAGGATATTACGTAAAGATCAAGATCCATGAAGATATTTTGAATTTCCTACCGCAATTGTATTGAAACCTAATTTTTGATTAGTAATATGCATTGATTAGAATTAATTTGGACACCTTTAAAGACAGTTTACTCAGTATTTTGATTTTATTTGCACCCTCAGATTTTCAAATAGTTGTATCTTTGCCAAATATTGACCTCTTTTAACAAACCATACATCAATGAAAAACTTATTCATTCAACTTTCAGATGATGTGTAAATTTCTAACAATTGACTCTTATGACTGGTTTTGTGGTCCAGGGTCACATAGTATATATTAATGGCATTAATGCCGAGTTTTGCATCGCTGTACCCAGAAGAGTGTGTACTTGCTGTATTACAGCAGATGGTGTTACCTGATGAATGGGGTATAGAGGCACTGGAGCTGGTGCTGGTCGGGCCAAATGGATCCAAAGACAGCAGGTCATTACTGGCTAATCTACTGTTTGAAGTAAAAAAAAAGACATATGAAAGATGTACAACAAAGTGAATAATTGGTTACAATGTTTTCCAGATAAGGTGACAGGGTTAAAGGATTAGTTCACTTCCAGAATGAAAATTTCCTGATAATTTACTCAGCCTCAAGTCATCCAAGATGTTCATGTCTTTCTTTCTTCAGTTGAAAATAAATTAAGGTTTTTGATGAAAACATTCCAGAATTCCAGGCCAACAGGTTGACGGTCCAAATTGTAGTTTCAATGCAGCTTCAAAGAGCTCTACACAATCCCAGCCAAGGAATAAGAGTCGAAAACGAAACGATCTGTCATTTCCTAAGAAAAATACAAATTTTATACTTTTGTAACCACAAATGCCCGTCTTGCATTAGCTCGACTTCACGCATTACATAATCACGCACGCGTGGAATTACCAACCTAGTGTTTACAAAGCAAACGTGCAAAGAAAGTCAAACGGTCTTTACAAAAAAGGTAAAACAACAATGTTGGACGATTTTGAAGTTGGAGGAGAAAATGAGATGGAGTTTTTAGCCCTACGGTAACTTTTTGAACCGAAATACACAGACACAGAACTAACCGCATGAGACTTTTCCAAAGTGATTACGCAAGACAGGCATTTGTGATTAAAAATATATCATTTTATTTTTTCTTTTAAATGACCGATCGTTTCACTAGACAAGACCCTTATTTCTCGGCTGCGATCACGTAGAGCCCTTTGAAGCTTCACTGAAACTGCAATTTGGACCCGTTGGTCACCATTCAAGTCCACTATATGGAAAAAATTTGTCAAATCTCCCTCAAAATAATTTCTTTGCAACTGACGAAAGAAACATATCTTGGATGGCTCGGGCTGATTCAGGAGATTTTCATTCTGGAAGTGAACTTCTTTAAAAAGCAAAGCTTCTCTTACTCATTAAAGGATGTCTGCGGATGCATCTTGGGTCGTGCCAGTTCATCACCTGTAAAACAACGAGAAAACACACAACTGAGTAATGGGGCAACTCTTCAGGGTTCATTCATAATCTGGAACCAGTTGCAAGTAAACCCTTAAATTAAGCAAAGAAATCCCTTTACAATGGGTTTTCCTAACTCAACTAAGAGATCTTACAATTGGTCACTGCTCATTAGACCCTGATTAAAAATGCAGCTCATGTGTTTCATGAAGTAAAAACAATGTTAACAAATTAAATACAAGATTGTTAAAACATAGGCTTACAATATGGAAGCCAGAAAACAAACTGCAGTAGTCACTTTCTTGAGTGTTTCTGACCATTAAGTGCCATGTCAGGTAGTTTAAAACTGGTGGTAAGTTGATTACTGCATGAGACACATGTTCTTGCAACCCCATTTATCACAGGTCAAGTATCAAATACATACATTTAAAATGACATGCTATAAATTATCTGCATTTTAAATTGTATGCATTAAGATCAAATCCCAAAGACATACCATATGTTATATACAAAGAACAAATGACAGGTGTTAAAAGACAACAGATTAAATTAGTTAGCAATGATAATTTTGGTACATAAAATTAGTTTTAGAATTTGCACATTTTTTAAGCCTCACAGGAATCCCTCATTCCCACCAACACAAACGCAGCTATTGACCAAAAGAGAGCGTGGGTACGCTCAGCGAACTCACCTGCATTCGGTTTTATAGCGGGGAATGTTTGTTGTCGTATCATTCCTACAGTAAGTATGTGTGAGATCCACATTTACAATAAGAATCACTACTGAATATTCGTCAGTATATTCTACATACCCAAGATACCCAAGTGCCTCATAAAAAGAAATACATCTTTACCAGATTTGATATTCGATATTGGATATTTAACAGTGCACATTTAGTATTTAGTGTAAAGCTAGCATTGGATGACTGCAAAAAGTAATCTTTTAAAACACCAATAATTTAGTAACACTGTTAAATGTACTCTTTAATAAATCTACAAATAAATGTGACCCTGAAACACAAAACCAGTCGTAAGTAGCATGGGTATATTTGTAGCAATAGCCAATAATACACTGTATAGGTCAAAATTATAGATGCCACAAATCAGTAGGATATTAAGAAAAGATCATGTTCGGTGAAGATATTTAGCAAATCTTTTCTACTGTAAATATATCAAAACTTAATTTTTGATTAGCAATATGCATCATTAAAAACTTAATTTAAACTTTAAAGGTTTCTCAATATTTTGATTTTTTTGCCAGATTTTCAAATAGCTGTATCTCGGCCAAATATTGTCCTATTGTCCTAACCATACATCAATGGAAAGCTTATTTATTCAGCTTTCAGGTATAAATCTCAATTTCATAAAACTGGTTTTGTGTTCCAGGGTCATAGTTATCCATTTTTCATACTGTACATTATAATGTCATGATGTCTAAAATCAATTGTGGCAATTACAACAACAGATTTTACTTACACAAAAAAGTATTAGATTGTAATATTGGCCATTTATCAATTACTAGCCATAACCTGAAAAGAACATTTTGGCCCAACACCAATAAGCCATAAAATCAGTTTGTAAAAAGAATTAAACATGGTTCCCTTAAAACACAAACCCAGAAAACTTTCTCGGCTATCTATTTTTTGTCGTTCCTAAAATAGCATCTTGGTGTGATTTCAGATAAAACATAACATCTACTGGATTAAAGGATTTATCGGATAAAATTATCTGCCAGACCTTATCAATTTCAGCACGTGCAAGAGTTTTGCGGTAAATGCGCGCTTTGAAGTAATGTTTACCGTTCCAGTGCTAGAATAACAAAACATTTCTACTGTAAGCTCAATTACTGTCTTACGGATTTAAAGTATGTAAAACTTTCCTAGGAGGTTGAAAACGTCGATCTTGATGTGAGAACATGCCGCAGTGTAAACACTACATTCTGGCATGCATCTGTGTTCGTTTAAGCTACAATTTACTGGAAAAATGTAAAATTATGATGGATAGAAAAACATAAACACACAATTAAGCAGTTAATCTTGCTCATGGCTTAAGGAGGCAATGCTGTGCTACTCAGATGAGGAAAAAATGGGAGATGATGTTTATTTTCTCATGGGATGAGTTGGCTTTAGAGGGGTCACCGGAGCGAGATGAAGGAGGCTTGACGAGAAACGTCACGGCCAAGAAAAACTAAAAGAGAAGTCAAAATGGCAGGCGCTCTCCAGAGCCAAACCTTCAGAGTGACAGAGGATGGAGGGAGGATGGAGGAAAAAAAAAGAAAAGAAAAAAAGAGAGGAATACTCACTGGATTGGTTCTTCTTCATATGAACCTGGAAATGAAAACAGGCTTTTATTAATGAGAGTGAAAGGAGTTATGAAAACAGCAGAAGACATGAAGTGCTTCATCCCCACATTCGTTCAACAGATATTGGCCTCACAGGACGACACACACACACAGAAGAAAGAGCCGAGAACCGCACTAGTGAGATTACATATTCAAATCATAAGTTCAGCAATATTTATTCTGCAGGCAGTCTAAACACGAGGAAATGAGTGGCAGAGAATCCAACTGAATTCACTACTGGGATTGTTTTGAGGCTCAGAAATGTCAACAAGAGTCAACTAGCAAAACGGCAACAAATGCACAAAGATGGGAAGGCTTGGTTTATTGTGTATTCAAAGTGACTCACTTGCAGCATCTCTGCCCAGAGTGAATGGAAAAAAATCTCACTTATTTTTGGTGCGTTTGATGAAAGGAAACAACGTATAGACCATAAATGTAAGTAAACGCTAAACTGCGAAGGGAGAAACTGTGGAAACATTCAAACAAATACACATATATGCACAGAGAAAAGTAAAGGCAGGGTTTAGTCCCATAGGCAGAGAGTGGCAAATGGGTTCAATTACAGCACCCAGGCCACACACCCGCCAACGAAAAAGAGAGAGAGCACATGAAGGGGAAAGAGAGACAACAGAAGACTGGGGGAAATGGAAAGCTCAATAATACCAATAATCTACAACAGATGACATGGCATTCGTCATCACCTAGATTTCCTGATTCAACCAAAACTGCCATAAAACATATCCGCCTAAAAAAATGAAACAAACAGGGCGACGAAAAGAAATGGGATCGAGTGGGAAAGGAAGCACAACTCTGATATGCGACACAAAGACAAATGCTCAGTGTGGCGAATGTAGTTTTTGAGATGTGTAAATATTTCAGAGGTTAATCGGAGTACATTTGGGGGAAGACAGAAAGCTCAAGCCTGGCGAAATGTATGATGAAGAGCTTTCCTAAAAGATGTGTATTAATCCATCTCAAACAGAGCAAACAGAGGCGGGAGCGAAGGTGTCTAATGTAAACTGTCGCCCCGGCTGTGCTCACTGAAAACACAAGCTGGCACTTGTGAGGACGTGTTATTGCAGAAATACATCACTCTGTCATTTCAAAGCGGCACAACGGGATGAAGAGCGAGGGATGCCGAGAGAGAACGTAAAATGCGCAAAAAGGCTGAAACTGAGCAAATCTTGGACAAAGAGAAACTCATAGTTCCAAACAACGTTACTGCTAACTAACCCAACCAATTTGCTTTTATTCTGTCCATAACACATCAAACGTTTATCAGCTAATACAAATACACTACCACTCAAGTTTTTTTTTTTATGTTATTTACCAAGTCTGCATTTTTTTGTATAAAACACTGTAATAACAGTAATACTGTTAAAACATTTAATTTTAAATAAACTATTTTAATGCACGTGATGCAAAGCAGAATTTTTAGCAGCTATTATTACAGTATTCAGTGTCACATGATCTTTCAGAAGTCATTATTATATGCTGATTCTAATATGCTGATCTGGTGCCTTTTTTCACAGAGCTGCACGACAATGGAATACTATTCCGACAACTAAGAGATCTAGACACATATGCATTATTTAGGGTTCAACTCAAGAATTGGCTGATTAGTACTCAGATTTGGCAACATTATAATATCCTATATCTGCTAGTTATCCTAATACTGTGTGTGTGTGTGTGTGTGTGTGTGTGTGTGTGTGTGTGTGTGTGTGTGTGTGTGTGTGTGTGTGTGTGTGTGTGTGTGTTGTTTAAACAGACTACTATACGATCGTATTCTGTAATTATTTATGTATTTTTAATTACATTTTCCCTTTAGGCTGACTTGTAACATCTTGTCCAGGGACTATGGATAAAAAATAGCCCTTGTCGGCTAATTTTGGTACATTTATAGAAATGTTTTATTAAATGTACAATGTCCCTGTCAACTAAATAGAAAAAAAAAAACATTCATCATCATTAATGTTGAAAACGCATAGTTGTGATGCTTATTTCTTTCTTTCTTTTTTTTTTTTTTTTTTGAAGAATCTGGATTCTTTGGTAAATATATAAGGTTTAAAATAACAGCATTTATCGGAAATAAATCTTTTGTAAAATTAAATATGTCTTTACTGTCACTTTTTATCAACTTAATGCTTCCTCAATGAATAAAAGTTATCATTTAGGTAACACTTTACAATTTGTCATTAGTTACTATTAATTAGTAACATTAAAAACACTGTGTTACTAGTTACATAACACATTTATTAAACTATTTATTAATCTTTGATAATGTTAGTTTTTTAATGCATTAGCAAATGCTGAAACTAACATTAAATAAGATTAATAAATGCTGTAGAAGTATTTTTCATTGTAAGTTCATGTTAACTAATAAACCTTATTTTAAAGTGTAACAAAAAAGTAAGAAAGCTGCAAACCATCCTAGTAAAAAGTAATATAGTTCACACCTTTTTAAGGTGTCCTTGTTACATGTTACATGTTACATGTACTTACTATTATAATAACAATTAATGTTGTATAATTACATTCAAGTAACACTAACCTCAAACTTATAAGTACATGTACAGTCGTGGCCAAAAGTTTTGAGAATTACATATATATTGGAAATTGGAAAAGTTGCTGCTTAAGTTTTTATAATAGCAATTTGCATATACTCCAGAATGTTATGAAGAGTAATCAGATGAATTGCATAGTCCTTCTTTGCCATGAAAATGAACTTAATCCCGAAAAAAAAAACTTTCCACTGCATTTCACTGCTGTCATTAAAGGACCTGCTGAGATCATTTCAGTAATCGTCTTGTTAACTCAGGTGAGAATGTTGATGAGTACAAGGCTGGAGACCATTATGTCAGGCTGATTGGGTTAGAATGGCAGACTTGACATGTTAAAAGGAGGGTGATGCTTCAAATCATTGTTCTTCCATTGTTAACCATGGTGACCTGCAAAGATACGCCTGCAGCCATCATTGCGTTGCATAAAAATGGCTTCACAGGCAAGGATATTGTGGCTACTAATATTGCACCTAAATCAACAATTTATAGGATCATCAAGAACTTCAAGGAAAGAGGTTCAATTCTTGTTAAGAAGGCTTCAGGGCGTCCAAGAAAGTCCAGCAAGAGCCAGGATCGTCTCCTAAAGAGGATTCAGCTGCGGGATCGGAGTGCCACCAGTGCAGAGCTTGCTCGGGAATGGCAGCAGGCAGGTGTGAGCGCATCTGCACGCACAGTGAGGCCAAGACTTTTGGAAGATGGCCTGGTGTCAAGAAGGGCAGCAAAGAAGCCACTTCTCTCAAAAAAAAAAAAAAAAAAAAAAAAAAAAAAAAAAACACATCAGGGACAGATTGATCTTCTGCAAAAAGTATGGCGAATGGACTGCTGAGGACTGGGGCAAAGTCATATTCTCCGATGAAGCCTCTTTCCGATTGTTTGGGGCATCTGGAAAAAGGCTTGTCTGGAGAAGAAAAGGTGAGCGCTACCATCAGTCCTGTGTCATGCCAACAGTAAAGCATCCTGAGACCATTCATGTGTGGGGTTGCTTCTCATCCAAGGGAGTGGGCTCACTCACAATTTTGCCCAAAAACACAGCCATGAATAAAGAATGATACCAAAACACCCTCCAACAGCAACTTCTTCCAACAATCCAACAACAGTTTGGTGAAGAACAATGCATTTTCCAGCACGATGGAGCACCGTGCCATAAGGCAAAAGTGATAACTAAGTGGCTCGGGGACCAAAACGTTTAAATTTTGGGTCCATGGCCTGGAAACTCCCCAGATCTTAATCCCATTGAGAGTTTGTGGTCAATCCTCAAGAGGCGGGTGGACAAACAAAAACCCACTAATTCTGACAAACTCCAAGAAGTGATTATGAAAGAATGGGTTGCTATCAGTCAGGATTTGGCCCAGAAGTTGATTGAGAGCATGCCCAGTCGAATTGCAGAGGTCCTGAAAAAGAAGGGCCAACACTGCAAATACTGACTCTTTGCATAAATGTCATGTAATTGTCGATAAAAGCCTTTGAAACGTATGAAGTGCTTGTAATTATATTTCAGTACATCACAGAAACAACTGAAACAAAGATCTAAAAGCAGTTTAGCAGCAAACTTTGTGAAAACTAATATTTGTGTCATTCTCAAAACTTTTGGCCACGACTGTAGTTAATTAATATTACTCAGTACTTAAATGTATAATTACACTGTAAAAAGGACACCTTAAAATAAGTTTAACAGTATTATATTTCAAATACATTTATTTCATACTAAGTACAGTTTAAATTAATACCATATTTTACTGACATATCACTCGAGACTTACTGATATAAAAATGGTAACACTTTATTTGGAGAACTACTTGTGCACAATGCACACTTCTTAATATTAAGCCTAAAATGTGTTTTCAAATCACTATTGATGAGGACTGTATGATCTTTAACCATTTTGCGACCTTATGGACATTTTTGTCCATTTCAGTTTTGTTTTTTTGCTGTAAGTGTGCCTGTGTTAATGCCAACTGCATAAATTTTGGCTCATGTGTTTATTTTTATAGAAATTTTTATATTTCACCCTCTTTTTCGTTCAAAAAAATCAATTTTACCCTCCATACAAAAAATACTCACACTCAGGACCTTAAGGACAAAAATGCTCACATTGAAACCCATTAAAACTGCAATTTTTAACCCAGGGCCATTTGACTATAAAATTATGCAAAATTTGCTAACAGGCATTCATTCTATCGGCAAGGCTTCAAATTTTACATTTTTACCATTTTGCACTAGATTGTGCCACTTTTTTAAATTTGGCATATACATTTTTAAAAATAAAATCTAACACTACATAAACGTATAAATGCCTCAAAATTAATGATGTTGTTATTCACTGACACACCCAAGAATCTACTAAGCAAAGAAAAAAATATTCTGCTTAGCATTTAGTATATGGAAATGACTATTTTTCATTTCTTCATAAAAAAACACTTGTGGCATTATGCAAACAAACCAGCATTTAAAGGGTTACAATTCTATAAATTAATGAATGTTTGGTATCTATGGATAGAACAGATGCTGGTTTAAAAAATCGACATCAGTGAAAGTGAAAAAAAAATATTAATAAATCATATTTTTATGACAGATTTTGGACATGGACATTTTTGTCCATTTTGCACCCATGTGTAAAATTTTTTTGACGCACAAGGGTTGAATAATATCAGTCTTTCAGATATTTAAAGTGTACTTAAAGTATACTTGCAATAGATCCATATCAACACACATGTGACCCTGGACCACAAAACCAGGTTAAATTTTACAAAACTGAGATATATACAATAAATAAGCTTTCTATTGATGTATAGTTTGTTAGGATAGGACAATATTTGGCCAAGATACATCTATTTGAAAATCTGGAATCTAAGGGTGCAAAAAATCAAAATACTGAGAAAATCACCTTTAAAGTTGTCCAAATTAAGTTCTTAACAATGCATATTACTAATCAAAAATTACATTTTGATAGGTTTACAGTATGAATTTTACAAAAAAATCTTAATGTAACATGAACTTTACTTAATTTCCTAATGATTTTTGACATAAAAGAAAAATCAATCATTTTGACCCATAAAATGTATTTTTGGCTATTGCTACAAACATACCCCAGCGACTTAAGACTGGTTTTGTGGTCCAGGGTCACATATACTTCAGTATGTCTTTAATTTGGACTTCAGCACAACTTCCACGCAATTAAAGTGAGTTAAGTACAAAAATAGTTGTTACAATTTAGCAGACATTAAGTATACCAGTTCTGTATACTGAAATTACTTTCACCAAGTAACTTTTATTAAGTACATAAATATGTAAATGTATTTGTAGTATTTATTTTTCACTAGGGATTCACAAGAATGAGGAACGTTTGGATTATTTTTAACCAACTGTTTCGAAACGTTAAGACATCAGCCACCTTTTCAAGCTAAAAACTATTAAACAAAACTTTTTGCTGCAGACACAGCTCTCGCATGAGCCTGTGTGTGTGCGCATGTTTACCTACGAGATCTTACTCATTAGAAACAGAGTCCCTCCGTGCTTCCTGTGGTGAGATTTCAGGCAGGAAGTTGCATGGGTTTGTTTACCAACAGCACACACACACAGATGGTCCACAGGCTCACAGTGTGTGCAGGAGGAACTGCTTGACCACACAACTGTACACGCACACACACACACACACACTTCATTCATGACTCTAAATGACATAACAGCAGGTCATCTTTGCACAAAGCAGTATATGCGTAATGCCACCCATCATGCCATTGTGACTAACTCCCAACACAAACCACTTGTGATTAATTAAATGCTCATTCCCTCGCTGGAAAAGTCTAACGTCCGTTGGGCCAACATAATATTATTTTCAATGAGCTAGTTAAATCCTTATAATGATCACAGGTGTGTAACGAACACACAGGCATTAAATAAAATTGCACAAATCTGGATGGAGGGGTGGGGGGTGTGAAAGCATTTACAGCATCTCTATGGACCACCTGTAAATATCATAATCAAATAGTGCCCTCTAGTGTCTGATAGGCTAATGGAGGTTTCGGAGGAAAAGATGAAGTGTGTGGGAAACAGAAAGATGACTGTAAATGATATCAACCAATCACAAGTCTCTCTGCTGACGCTGTACAATCACCCTTTATAGAGCGAGAGCAGCTTGCATTATTCTGTGTATGAATGAATGTGAATGTGAGGAATATGTGCTCATGGGATCTTTCCACACGGTGTGTGTGTGCTGGTGTGAGGCGCCTCTTACAGCAGGGGTGGGCGAGAGCGTGATGTTTCCAATCGAGGCCTTCAGCTCGTCGATGGTGGCTTTGTGCTGGTGTGTGCCGTTGTTTGTCTGCACAGGTTTGATCTGGACATGGAATTTTCTTGGCTCGTCCTCATCTTCTGAGTCACTGGATGAGTAGAAGGAGTTCTCTTTGGCATGTGATCACAACCGTTAAGGAAAATGGTTCACACACAAAAAAAAAAGATAAGTGTGGGGGCATGAACATTTCTCTATAGTATCATGGGCTGTGTATTTTGTTTAATTTTTTTAACATTCTAGTCCGCACAGAGTGATGACGCAGATTTGGTAAAGAAAACAGATGAAGAAAATCTGACTTGGCAGTGATTCAAATAAAAGTGCAACAAAGAAAGTTACCACTGTTCTCAAGCCAAAAAAAAAAAAAAAGTTTACAATTTATAGAGTACAGGCGATGAAAGAGTTTCAAAGTCTGAGATGAAAGTGTGTGCGTGTGAGGGAAGAGATGGATCTGGAGAAAGGATATCATTCTCGCTGACTTCTGGTCGGATACAGAAGCCCTCCTCGTCCAGCTGAGGCACATTCTGCAGAAAAACACAGAACACACCACAGACTAAATCCTATTATTCACACTCTTCAATACATCACAACACAGGGAGAGTCCGACTGAGGTAAAACACACTATTGTTAGCAATATCGCAAGAAGCATTTACACTATGTTGTCTTTACTTAACATTGTAAGAATTATAGACAATCCTTCAACAACATTAGGTCACCACTCACAGCGTTATGAAGATCTATAGCACCGTAGAAGCCCGGGGGAGCTCCGTTGGAAGCGTTCTGAAAGAAAGACGAACAAAAGGAGCTTTGTGGGTGCGACTCAAATGGAGTTTCTCCAAAATAACAAGAAAGAGCGTACTTTGATCAGAAGAGAATGAGTTTCATATTATGAAATCGTAGAAAAACACTGTTAGTAGTGTATTAATGTACTGTAACATTCAAAATATGAATTATTTTCTCTAATAATAACAAAGTTAACGATTATATAGAAAAAAGAAAAATGTGGACTTACAACTGCTTCTACTTCAGCCGATTCACTATTCAAGACACAGAAAAGTTTATAGAAAGTTAAACTTCATTTTACCACAACTGCAAAATTATTATGTAAATAATAATCATTATTGGTCTAAATTACAAGAACTCGACATACCAAAAATAAGTTTTCTTAATTTTACTATAAGTTTTTAATAAGTTATTAACAAGTTTACTTAGATTTCATATTCCTCATATAAAATGTTCTACATATGTGACCCTGGACCACAAAACCAGTCTTAAGTCGCTGGGGTATATTTGTAGCAATAGCCAAAAATACATTGTATGGGTCAAAATGATTGATTTTTCTTTTATGTCAAAAATCATTAGGAAATTAAGTAAAGATCATGTTACATTAAGATTTTTTGTAAAATTCCTACTGTAAACCTATCAAAATGTAATTTTTGATTAGTAATATGCATTGTTAAGAACTTCATTTGGAGAACTTTAAAGGTGATTTTCTCAGTATTTTGATTTTTTTGCACCCTTAGATTCCAGATTTTCAAATAGATGTATCTCGGCCAAATATTGTCCTATCCTAACAAACCATACATCAGTAGAAAGCTTTCATATGATGTATATATCTCAGTTTTGTAAAATTTAACCTTATGACTGGTTTTGTGGTCCAAGGTCACATAATAAAGTATCTCAGGAACACTTTACAATAAGGTTATTAGTTAACTTTAGTTAACTACTTTAGTTAACATGAACCAAGAATGAGTAATACTTCTACAGCATTTATTAATATTAATGTTAATTTTAGCATCTACTAATGCATTATTAAAAAATTGCGTTTGTTAACATTAGTCAATGCACTTTTACTAACATTAACAATGATTAATAAATAGTGTAATAAATGTATTGTTCATTATTTGTTCAAGTTAGTTAATACATTATCCAATGTTAACAAATGTGTCTTTAGTAGCACAGATATGTTTGTAGCAATAGCCAGAAATACATTGTATGTGTCAAAATTATCTATTTTTCATTTATGCCAAAATTCATTAGGATATTAAGTAAAGATTATGTTCCATTGAGATATTTTGTACATTTCCTACCATAAAAATATCAAAACTTCATTTTTGATTAGTAATATGCATTGCTAAGAACTTTATTTGGACAACTTTAAGGGCAATTTTCACAATATTTAAATTTTTCTGCATCTTCAGATTCCAGATTTTCAAATAGTTGTATCTTTATCAAATTTTGTCCCATCGTAACAAACTATACATCAATGGAAATTTATTCAGCTTGATGTATAAATCTCAATTTTAAAAAACTGACCCGTATGACTGGTTTTGCGGTATTGTAAAGTTTTACCAGTATTACACAAAATATTATCAAAAAACAGTAAGTTTGAGAATTTGGTTAAAAAAATATATTGGAAAAATATATTTAAAAAAATCATGAAGTGAGATCACATTAAAGTAACAGTAAACACTTACGTGGAATCTGTGTCTTTATCTCTCCGTCTGCCTGGTATGGCAAAGGTTTTCCTTTTTCTGGGTTTTGCAACTAAACAGACAGCAATGATTATTACAAATCTAGACGAATATGGTTGCATCTGAAACAGATCTTAAAATGGATATTATGCTTTTTAAACAGAAAACAGAAAACTAAAATTCTAAGTAAATCATTAAAAAGAGATGTTATAAGAGACAGAAATTATATAACAATAAATATAAATGGGAACAGAGAAAAAAATAATACAGACCTTCTGTGGCAATTGAGACGTTACATTCCTCAAATTCAATGGGGCCTGTAATGACAGCAGACAAACAAATACAAAAGATTGAAGGCATGTCATGTTACAATCTTGAATTCAAGAATTATGATATGGTGTAATATTTAGTATTTAAACTAATATTTTTTAATATATGTTTTTACAGTGTTTCATAAAATCATGCATTTGAATCTACAAAAAGTCACACACACGTAATTCAGATTTTTTGTTTTTGGCAAGCAAATTTACAGAGTCATCAGTAGGTCTGGTGGCAATCAGCACAATCTGACTTCCCCTTTAAGCCAGAGCATTCACAGCCAACATACAACACACACTGATAGATGCGCCCACACACACACACACACACACACACACACACACACACACACACACGTTGGGTTTACATGTTTTATGGGGACATTCCATAGGCGTAATGGTTTTCATACTGTACAAACCGTACTTTCTATCGCCCTACACCTACCCTACACCTAAACCTAGCCCTCACAGGAGATTGTGCATACTTTTACTTCCTCAAAAAAACTCATTGTGCATGATTTATAAGCCTGTTTCCTCATGGGGACCTAAGAAATGTCCCCACAAGGTCAAAATCTACTGGTATTCCTATCCTTGTGGGGACATTTGGTCCCCACAACGTGATGAATACCATGTACACACACACACACACACACACACACACACACACACACACACATGCCTGAAACCACTTCTGTTTTTAACCTCAGAAATCAAATAAACACACAATTCCAATACAATGATGTGCAGCACTGATAGCACTAAGTCAATTTCTGTACACTAGTCTGCACTGAAAATATGAACTAATATAACAGTGAAATGACACACAGACGGCTGCAAAACAACAACAAACTGCACGCTTCATTTCTTGCTCATCAATTTTGCATTTTTACCTCCAAGCTTTTACACGTTCAACATGACCCATTTCCATACTGACACAAACAAACTCTGCCAATTTCACTGTGTTTTCGCTGCTCATGATTTTGCAGTCATGACCTAACAACATGTCAGCCAATATTTTATTTTAGAGATAAGTTAAAATGCAGAATAATAGAACTAACAGAATAATAGAACTAACCTCATTTAGTTCGGTTGTAGATTCTTAATAAATACAATGAACAGCATATAAATATTAATTCTGTGCTTTCGTGACTGGCCGTAAAGAGAGGAGAGATGCCCCTTAGGGCTCTAAGAGCCCTTTAGAGCGCGTTTTCTTTTGTGTTAATGCGCGTAAAAGCTAATGCTTGTCCAAGAAAACGAAAGACAGCATTTTACTACTACCAGACCTCAGCAAGAGAGCCCGGGGTGCTATTTTCATTGCACAGAAAATGCCCTGACCTGAAAAAACAAAAGCGTGTGATATTTAACTCAAGCGGTTCAATAGAGTTTCCCTGGAGATCAGCGGCCGTGAGCGTACTGTTCAGTGCAGTCACGACAGGCACACAGCACACACGCTGACGTAGATACAGTATGACTGATCTACTCTACTGCACCAGATCAGTTCACTCTCCTATCTCTCTGTTACTGTTTGTTTAAGCTCATCTCTGATCACAAAATCAGAACTAAAGGTCACAAACTGTCAGTTCACACACACACACACACACACACACACACACACACACACACACACACACGGAAAAAAATGAAAGACCTACTTCAATTGACATCATAATCCCAACATATCAAATTATTCTATTTATTTAAATGCTGTACACTTATATATAAACAAAAGCAAAAAACTACAAAATAAATGCAAAAACAAAGCAAAAAGGAAAAACTAGCGAAACAAAACAAAAAGCAAAGCAAGGCAAACAAAACCAAACTACAAAAATAAAATGAGAAACAAAACAATGCAAAAACAAAGCAAAAAAAAGAAAGCAAAACAAAACAAAAAGCAAGGCAAACAAAACCAAACCAAACAACTACAAAAATAAAATGAAACAAAACAATGCAAAAACAAAGCAATAAATAAATGAATAAAGGCAAAACAAAAAGCACAGCAAACCAAATCAAATCAAATAAAACTACAAAAATAAAATGAAACAAAACAATGCAAAAACAAAGCAAAAGGAAAAATAAAGCGAAACAAAACAAAGCCAGGCTAACAAAAACAAACCCAACAAAAATAAAACTAAAAACTATGCAAAACAAAGGAGAAAATATAAATACAAAAGAAAGCAAAACAAAAAAAAGCATTGCAAACAAAACCGAACCAAACAAAACAATAAAAAAAAATTAAATGGAACACAACAATGCAAAAACAAAGCAAGGCAAACAAAACCAAACCAACTACAAAATAAAATGCAACAAAACGATGCAAAAATAAAGCAAAAAAATAATGTGAAACAAAAAAAACTAAACAAAACAATGTAAACCAAACAAAACACCTACAAAAATAAAATGAAACAAAACCATTCAAACATAAAGCAAAAAACAAAACAAAAAGCTAAGTAAACTAAACAAAACCAAACCAAACAACTACAAAAATAAGAGACAAAACTATGCAAAAGCAAATAAATAAAATAAAGCGAAACAATCAAAACAAAATCAAACAAAACAATGCAAAAACAAAACAAATCTAAGCAAACAAAACCCAACAACTACAAAAATACAATGAAACAAAACTATGCAAAAACAAAGCAAATAAATAAAGCAAAACAAGGCAAACCAAACAAAACAACTACACAAATAAACCAAAACAATGCAGAAACAAAACAAAGCAAGGCAAACCAAACAACCACAAAAATAAACCAAAACAATTAAGAAACAAAACAAAACAAAGCAAGGCAAACCAAACCAAACAGCTACAAAAATAAAATGAAACAAAACAATGCAGAAACAAAGCAAATAATAAAAATAAAATTAATAAATAATGAAGCTGTCATGATCTGGGCTGTGGGGTTTTCCCTCAGCCACCTGAGGTCGCTGTTCCCCTTGCACTGCACTTCCCTGATCGTTCACTCCTGTCTTGTCATTAGCACTCATCATTACACTCACACCTGTTCACTATTATCCGGACTATAAGAACTCTCATTTTCCACTCATCATTCTGGTTGCATTACATGTTTTTTTGTATCCTGTCTGTGTGTGTGAGATCCCGGCTCTAGACCTTGTCCTTGTTTTGTTCTTCTGAGTTTATGTGGTGTTCTGGCCGTGTTGGCTTTTTGTTGTGTTTGTTTATTTGTTTTATTAAACTTCTTCTTCCCTGCATCTTGGACCCTGACCTCATTGTTTCACGTGACAGAAGCAAAAAAAAAAAAAAAAAATCCTTTTGAGGACATCCACAAAAGGAGGTTGTGTCAGATTTTTGCTCAAATTTTCATCAGCCTTGTCTCCAAATAATAGCCAAATTAGAACCATGCACAAATCTTTCTTCTTTTCTATTCATTACAACAAATCAGCCAATTTGTCTAAACAGGTTTATAAAACCAGACAATGGAGATAGATCTCTATGATTTCCATGCAGCTGCAGGACTGACAAACAAGTTTGATCTAATTAAGTGATGTCAGGCGAGGAACGGTGCAAATGACAACACTTCCAGGCTCCATCTAACAATATTTATGCACACAAACCCAAACATCAGACACAACAATGCCATCTAAATCTGGAAAAGGGGTATTAGGTTTTGTTTATGCTTACGTAAACAGACAGACTGCTTCGTTTACATGAACGCATGTGTGTATTTATGTGCGTGTGGGTTTATAGCAATACTTTGAGGAAACATTGCTGAAAAATGTCCACAGAAGTTAGCTAAATCTAACAAAACCATCCTTTCGATTGTCCTCAAAAAGAATAGGTCAAAAAGTAAAAAAAAAAAGTTGGGTTCCTATAATGGCTGGTCTTTTGTAATTATAATTAGATATTTATTTAAAACAACAACAAAAGTCTAAGGTATGTTCTTATTTAGATAGCTAGGTAAATATGTGCTTTTGTGAATGCTCGTACATGTGTGTTTGTATATGAGAGTTGCATGCAGTCATGCATTAACGGAGGATGTGTGTTTTTTTTTTTTTAAATTGCATATGCTGAGCATAGGCTCTCGGATGGCGCAGCAAGTAGAGTTTGCGTGTCTGGCCGGCGGCCAGTTCACATCCCAGCTGGATATTGCTGAACTGCTCTTGCAACCTCCCTACAGCCCAGCGTGTCACTTCGGGGTTGTTTCCGTGGTACAAAGTTTGTTCAACCTCTCTCTCTCTATGCTGGTTAGGGCTGCTCTGATTTCATCAGCGTGCCACACAGGTTATTGCTTTGACAGCGGCGCAATCCCTAATGAACAGCTTGATATAGGGGAAGGAATGTTTTGTTGACCAAAACAGTTTTTAGTCTCAATTAATTCTGCTGTCAAAACAAATGAAGGGCAACCAAAAGCTTGAGCGCTCAGTAGACCCCTGTGGAGTCACTATATGCACATACATAGTTTAACTGGGCTACCTGTGTATGGAATACAATATATACACACACTTATACATCCATACACTGCATACACTGCATACAGAAATTTTGAGTCGGATAATAATTAATAAGAAGAAAACACGTTTCTTGAGTACCAAATCAGCATATTAAAATACTTTCCGAAAGATTTCATGTGACACCGAGGCATTCAGCAAATTGTGTCAGAGTTCAAATCCGCTTTTTACCGAACTCGTTCTTCTCCCTTTTCACATCACAAATCACATCGGGGAAAAAAATGAAGGAAATAATCGAAAGTGCAAAATAACGTGACTCACTGGTTTTTATTGTTTAAGGTTACTGTAGGTGTAGGGAGGGCTTTATTGACCCAAAGCAGAATCCATGTAATCATTTTAATAAAAATGATAATTTACACTCAACAATATTATTGCATACTGTTTTATAATGTACTATAATACTGAGGTGCAGATATCTGCCACTATTTGAGTAGTATAAACAGCATGTAACTACTATTATTGCAAAGAAAATACTCCTATTTTCACATAGTGTAAATAGAATATATCACTATTTGCACTTAGTGTAAATAGCATGCTAAAAATTCTGCTATTTACGCTTACAAAAATAAAACAAACAATTCAACAATTCAAAAACAAAGCAAATCAAAATAATAAAATAAAATAAAATAAAATAAAATAAAATACAGCAAGACAAACTAAACCAAACCAAACTAAAAGAAAAGTAAAAAATGAAACAAAACAATGCAAAAACAAAGCAAAAAATAAATACGGGGAAACAAAACAAAACTAGGCAAACAAAACTACAAAAAATTAAAAGAAACAATGCAAAAACAAAGCTAAAATCAATAAAGTGAAACAAAATAAAACAATGCAAACAAAACTATAAAAATAAACAAACAAAACATGCAAAAAAAAGCAAAAGAAAAAAAATCAAGCAAAACAAAACAAGGCAAACCAAACTAAAACAACTACAAAACTATAATAAAACAAAACAATGCAAAACAAAGCTAACAATAAATACATAAAAACAGTGAAACTAAAACAAAACAAGTCAGACAAAACAAAACAAAATGCAAAACAATTTAAAGCAAAAGAAGAATAAATCAAAACTAAACAAAACAAAGCAAGGTAAACCAAACCAAACCACTACAAAAATAAAAAAAATAAACAAAGCAAAAATAAATAAATAAATAAATAAATAAATAAAGTGAAACAAAACAGGGCAAACAAAACCTAACAAATCAAAAGAACTACAAAATAGAATGAAACAAAAAAAATGCAAAAACAAAGCAAAATTAAAAAAAGTGAAACAAAATAAAACTAGGCAAAGCAAAGCAAACCAACCAACTACAAAATAAAATGAAACAAAACAATGCAAAAAGCAAAACAAAACAATCAAAATGTGTTTGTGTCATCAGCCTTTCCAAATAATAGCCAAATTAGAAAGATTCACAGATCTGTATTATTTTCTATTCATTATAACAAATCAGCAAGTTTGTCTAAACAGGTAAAACCGGACAATGGAAATAATGTGTGTAAATAGCATATATTACTAAGAACAAATGCAGTAAGTGCAAATATGACTATGACTATTCTCAATTGTAATAATATTTCACAATATTACAAAATTATTACAAAAAATCTTACCAACAATTTGTATCATATTAGTAGTTATTCATATAATCATTTTTTGTCATTAATATAACATAATATAATATAATATAAAAGCTGTAAAAAAACAGAAGTATTACAGCTTAAGTGTTTAATTTCTGTGTTTTACATTAGCGTCACCAAACAGCAATGAAAAAAAAAATATTGTTTTCAAAATGGTTTCCACAACACTCCATATATGTCACTAGACAAAACAAAACAAAACAAAAAAACAGATAGTTCCACCCCAACTCACACCATTGGCTGAGCCAATATTACTGTATCAGGATGTTTTAACAACACAGCAAATTTTAAAGCATCACTAAGACAGAAAATATTCTAAGACAACATACAGCTTTCAAGCCAAGACACAGCCAAAATCCAATGTCTAGTGTACAACATTTATATTGTTAACGTAATTGCTGGCTAAACTGGTTTAATTACGCCCCACACCCCTTTAGCTTCAAGCAAGATTATATTCTCTATGTGAAATGTGAAAAAACTTCCACCCTATGAAAGGAGGGAGAAGCAGGAGGTCAAATGAAAGATCACGGAGGGATAAGTGAGGAAAAATAGCAAGAGCACAGGGGGAAGTGAAGTCGTGTCAAGCTCTATCAATCTCAAGTGGCTTAATCTCATGTAAAGGTGGGCGAGCTTGACATTCCACTTAGCATGTGACGCTAGCGTTAGCATGTGACCTGGGCTAAAAACCCCCGTAAGGGTCAGAGCTCCACAAATCCTCCAGTGTAAACTCAACTCTGCTACAGCAATCAAGTCAAGCAGTCAAGTAGTCCTAGTGTGTATACAGTGCAAACTAACACTCATTTCTAATGCTCATTTCCATCATTTAGTCAGCTGGTTATGAACTCATGACCATTCTTGTTAATAATATCAAGAGCAAAGTAGTGCAGTGGCAGAGGTTAATGCTGTGTGTGGGAGATTTAGCCGTCCTACCTGGCCTCTCTTTGCCGGTCCCTTTGGTTTCTGCCAGTTTCTGTATGAGGCTCTCGACGGAAGTGTTCTCCATGTTCTTCACAAACTCTTCTTGCACCTTCAAAATAATAAAAAAGATGAAAATGAAATGCACTTATTCAGTACTTTCAACGCAACAACGTAACAGAGAAATAAACTATTTGTATATAGAAGTATCAACTCAAAATAATAAAAGGGTTTAAAAACCATATGCTATACAAAAGTTTTTTAGTATACATAAAGTAGGTAAGGAGCAAATAGTTTGTTAATAGCGAGAATTGGATCTTAAAGTGTGACCAAAATATCAAATATCAATGTGTGACCCTGGACCACAAAACCAGTCTTAAGTAGCACGGGTATATTTGTAGCAATAACCAACAATACATTGTAAAATCATTAGGATATTAAGTAAAGATCCATGGTGTTCCATGGAGATATTTTGTAAATTTCCTACTGTAAATATATCTAAACTTAATTTTTTTTTTTTGTAATATGGATTGCTAGAACTTCATTTGGACAATTTTGAATGCGATTTTCTCAATACTTTTTTTTTTTTGTATATACAGGTCCTTCTCAAAAAATTATCACATTGTGATAAAGTTCATTATTTTCTGTAATGTACTGATAAACATTAGACTGTCATATATTTTAGATTCATTACACACAACTGAAGTAGTTCAAGCCTTTTATTGTTTTAATATTGATGATTTTGGCATACAGCTCATGAAAACCCAAAATTCCTATCTCAAAAAATTAGCATATTTCATCCGACCAATAAAAGAAAAGTGTTTTTAATACAAAAAAAGTCAACCTTCAAATAATTATGTTCAGTTATGCACTCAATACTTGGTCGGGAATCCTTTTGCAGAAATGACTGCTTCAATGCGGCGTGGCATGGAGGCAATCAGCCTGTGGCACTGCTGAGGTGTTATGGAGGCCCAGGATGCTTCGATAGCGGCCTTAAGCTCATCCAGAGTGTTGGGTCTTGCGTCTCTCAACTTTCTCTTCACAATATCCCACAGATTCTCTATGGGGTTCAGGTCAGGAGAGTTGGCAGGCCAATTGAGCACAGTAATACCATGGTCAGTAAACCATTTACCAGTGGTTTTGGCACTGTGAGCAGGTGCCAGGTCGTGCTGCAAAATGAAATCTTCATCTCCATAAAGCTTTTCAGCAGATGGAAGCATGAAGTGCTCCAAAATCTCCTGATAGCTAGCTGCATTGACCCTGCCCTTGATAAAACACAGTGGACCAACACCAGCAGCTGACATGGCATCCCAGACCATCACTGACTGTGGGTACTTGACACTGGACTTCAGGCATTTTGGCATTTCCCTCTCCCCAGTCTTCCTCCAGACTCTGGCACCTTGATTTCCGAATGACATGCAAAATTTGAGCAACAGTCCAGTGCTGCTTCTCTGTAGCCCAGGTCAGGCGCTTCTGCTGCCGTTTCTGGTTCAAAAGTGGCTTGACCTGGGGAATGCGGCACCTGTAGCCCATTTCCTGCACACGCCTGTACACGGTGGCTCTGGATGTTTCTACTCCAGACTCAGTCCACTGCTTCCGCAGGTCCCCCAAGGTCTGGAATCGGTCCTTCTCCACAATCTTCCTCAGGGTCCGGTCACCTCTTCTCGTTGTGCAGCGTTTTCTGCCACACTTTTGCCTTCCCACAGACTTCCCACTGAGGTGCCTTGATACAGCACTCTGGGAACAGCCTATTCGTTCAGAAATTTCTTTCTGTGTCTTACCCTCTTGCTTGAGGGTGTCAATGATGGCCTTCTGGACAGCAGTCAGGTCGGCAGTCTTACCCATGATTGCGGTTTTGAGTAATGAACCAGGCTGGGAGTTTTTAAAAGCCTCAGGAATCTTTTGCAGGTGTTTAGAGTTAATTAGTTGATTCAGATGATTAGGTTAATAGCTCTTTTAGAGAACCTTTTCATGATATGCTAATTTTTTGAGATAGGAATTTTGGGTTTTCATGAGCTGTATGCCAAAATCATCAATATTAAAACAATAAAAGGCTTGAACTACTTCAGTTGTGTGTAATGAATCTAAAATATATGAAAGTCTAATGTTTATCAGTACATTACAGAAAATAATGAACTTTATCACAATATGCTAATCTTTTGAGAAGGACCTGTACTTCTCAATAGATTTTTTGCACCTTCAGACTCCAGATATTCAAATATTGTCCTATTCTATCAAATTATACATTAATGGAAAGCGTATTTATAGTTTTCAGATCATGTATAAATCTCAATTTAAAAAAAAAAAGACCCTTATGACTGGTTTTGTGGTCCAGGTCACATATAATATATTTGGCAACACTTTAAAATAAGGTTGAGTTCATTAACATTAGTTAATGCAGTAGGTAACTTAAATAAAATGTTAACCTATAGTAACTTATACAACTTAAAAAGTTCAAAATGTATTTATAAATGTAAACTTAACAGTCTGTACAGTCTAAAAAATGCTGGATGAAATATGGACAAACTCAGTGAATTGATTGTTTTGACCCAGCGGCTGGGTAAAATGTTTAACCCAACCTTCTGGGTAGTTTTATTCAACTCAACTATTGTTTAAAAATTACTACATGACTGGTTTAAAATGTAAATTAAAAATCAGACACATAATTACTAGATGCATTAGCAATAATCAAAATGTGAACATTTATTAATAAGCAAATTAAAAAAAAAAATTAGTATTTAATTATTATTTATTCAACTTATTAATCAATGTTCATTTCTTGAAGATACTAATAAATGTTCATTTTCAACCTATTTGGGGTTCATTTTAAGTAAAAACATTTTTAAGAATATTTTGTTCAAACAATAGTTGAGTTAAATAAAAATACAAACCCAAAACAACCAAATTGTTGGGTTTGTCCATATTTCACCCAGCGCTGGGTTGTTTTTAACCCAGCATTGTTTAGAGTGTATGATTGTTCTTTGGCTTTGCCAATTTTACCAAAGGCCCAGGAAGCTCTTAAAAAGCCAGGAAAGACTGTACAACTGTACCAAGAATTGGTAGCATTTGTGTCTGAAGTCGCTTGACTGGGCAAAATAGGTCACAGACTGCTCATTCTTCAGAGCAGACTTTGCCATTTGATAGTTTGACGATAACAGGAAGAGAAAGCTAAAAAAAATTATATTTATGTTGCACATCACGCATACAAGCTACAAAGAATTTAGAAGTGAGCCTCCTATTCTTCAATGTACAGCAGTTGTACCAGTGTGTGGGGAAAATGTAGGTTCATTAAATAATTTTCTGTATAGAAATATATTTTACTCAGCAAGAATGCATTAAATCGTGATCAAAAGTGACACTGGAGAGGTTCATAATCTTTCAAACACATTAAATCAAAATCTGGTCATATATGTGACACTGGACAACAAAACCAGTCAAAAGGCTCAATTTTTTTGCCAAATTGAGATTCACAAATCATCTGAAAGCTAAATAAATACGCTTTCCACTGATGTATGGTTTGTTAGGATAGGACAATATTTGGGCTGAAATACAACTATTTGAATATCTGGAATCTGAGGGTGCAAAAAAATCTAAATATTGAGAAAAATCACCTTTAAAGCAGTCCAAATGAAGTTTTTGTATATATTTATCGTAGGAAATGTACAAAATATGCTCATGGAACATGATCTTTACTTAATATTCTAATGATTTTTGGCACAAAAGAAAAATCAATCATTTTTACAATGTATTGTTGGCTAGTGCTACAAATATACCCATGCTACTTATGACTGGTTTTGTGGTCCAGGGTCACATATAAGCTCTACATTATGTGTTATGATCACTGATTTCACTCTGAGCACTTCACCACATTACCAGAACTAGCCGCATCCAACGCAAGCAAGATTTGTTTTGGAGGTTTTGGAGAAGGATAGAGTTGAGAGCTAGGGCACGCAATGAGGATGTGGCTAGTGACATTATTTCCCCAGGTGATCACTTTGATGTCTTTGTTTTTATAGCCCTCAGGAGATGGTGACAAATGCAATATGTCTTCCTCACATCTCCACTGCTGACTTAATGCTTTGCTTTCATAGTTGACGTGTTTTACAGATTTTCACACAGCGCTTCAGTTCAGTGTTTGTCAGTTTGATTCAGTATCCAAGTCCTTTTTGCCTGTTTGTGGACCAGAGGAGCTGATTGACAGCATGTACTGTATAGTTCAAAAATCTTCAATAAATCCTAAATTTTATATGTTATTATAATGCATATAAACGTTATTATAGTTTACTAGACAATGCAGAAAAGCTGAGCGGATGTGGCGGAAGACAAAACTTGAAATTCACTATAGCATCTATAAAGACAGCCTTCATGCTTTCAATGTTGAACTAGGTAAAGCCAGACAAACATTCTTCTCAAACCTTATAAACAGCAACTTAAACAACACTCGCACTCTTTTTGCTACCGTTGAGAGACTAACAAACCCCCCTAGTCAGATCCCTAGTGAACTGCTCTCTGACAGCAAGTGCGATGAGTTTGCTTCCTTCTTTTCTGAGAAGATAAATAATATCAGAAAGACAATTAGCACATCCTCAAGTTATGCAGAGGTCAGACAGATTCAACCGCAATTTCAAAAAGAAGTCATTATGTCGACTTTTGAAGAAATCGATAGCAACATTTTGGAAGAAACAGTAAAGCACCTCAAATCGTCAACCTGCCACCTCGACACACTTCCCACATCTTTTTTCAAAAGTGTGCTTAGCTGTCTAGAAGCAGATCTTTTAAAAGTGGTGAACACCTCACTTCTTTCTGGGACTTTTCCAAACTCCCTGAAAACTGCAGCCGTTAAGCCCCTTCTGAAAAAGAAAAATCTTGATAACACCATATTGAGCAACTATAGACCAATTTCAAATCTTCCGTTCATAAGCAAGATTATTGAAAAGGTTGTTTTCAATCAGCTGAATCACTACATAAACTCAAATGGATACCTGGACCATTTCCAATCTGGCTTCAGACAACATCATAGCACAGAGACAGCGCTCATAAAGATAATAAATGATATTCGCCTAAATTCAGATTCTGGCAAAATATCAGTGCTGGTATTACTAGATCTCAGTGCTGCGTTTGACACTGTCGATCATAACATTCTTTTAGATAGACTGGAAAACTGGGTCGGGCTTTCTGGGATGGTTCTCAAATGGTTCAGGTCATACTTAGAAGGGAGAGGCTATTATGTGAGTATAGGAGAACATAAGTCTAAGTGGACGTCCATGACATGCGGAGTCCCACAAGGCTCAATTCTAGCGCCTCTGTTGTTCAGCCTGTATATGCTCCCACTAAGTCAAATAATGAGAAAGAACCAAATTGCATATCACAGCTATGCAGATGATACCCAGATTTACCTAGCCTTATCGCCAAATGACTACAGCCCCATTGACTCTCTCTGCCAATGCATTGATGAAATTAACAGTTGGATGTGCCAAAACTTTTTACAGTTAAACAGGGAGAAAACGGAAGTCATTGCATTTGGAAACAAAGATGAAGTTCATAAGGTAAATGCGTACCTTGACACTAGGGGTCAAAAAACAAAAAATCAAGTCAAGAATCTGGGTGTGATTCTGGAGTCAGACCTCAGTTTCAGTAGTCATGTTAAAGCAGTAACTAAATCAGCATACTATCATCTTAAAAACATTGCAAGAATTAGATGTTTTGTTTCCCGTCAAGATTTGGAGAAACTTGTTCATGCATTTATCACCAGCAGGGTGGACTATTGTAATGGTCTCCTCACCGGCCTTCCCAAGAAGACCATTAGACAGCTGCAGCTCATACAGAACGCTGCTGCCAGGATTCTGACTAGAACCAAAAAATCAGAGCATATTACACCAGTCCTTAGGTCCTTACACTGGCTTCCAGTTATGTTTAGGATAGATTTTAAAGTACTTCTACTCATTTATAAAGCACTCAATGGCCTAGGACCTACATACATTGCAGATATGCTCACTGAATATAAACCTAACAGACAACTCAGATCACTAGGATCGAGTCAGTTAGTAACATCAAGGGTTCACACAAAACAAGGGGAATCCGCTTTTAGCTATTATGCCGCCCACTGTTGGAATCAGCTTCCAGAAGAGATCAGATGTGCTAATACATTAGCCACATTTAAATGCAGACTCAAAACTCACCTGTTTAGTTGTGCATTTATTGAATGAGCACTGTGCTACGTCCGAACAGTTTGCATTATTTTATGTATAATCATTTTACTGTATTAATTAATTTGAAATCATTTTTTTTTTAATCATCTTAAATGTTCTTAATTTTGTTTTTATTGTTGTGATTATTATTTTAAATTTTTATGCTATTGTGATTTTAATTCCTTTTTATGTACAGTAGGGCTGCAACTAACGACTATTTTAATAGTCGACTAGTCACCGACTATTGAAACGATTAGTCGACTAATCGGATAATTATTCAATTTTTCTCAAATTTAGCATGAGATTGCTTTAATTATGTGGAAAATTATAGTAAACACAAGAAAGAAGAGGGTACTTCAATAAAAGATGCATATTTTGCTGCTGATAGGCCAATTCATACTAAAAGTAAATAAAAATGCCCTGTCTAAAACCAATTAGGCACAGTGCTCGGTCAGTACAGACATAAATGCATAAATTAAGAAACTCTATTATTTTTTTAATGGACAGGCACATTTGTTTTATAAGAAAAAATAAATTAAAATCAAGTAAACATTTTCTTCCTGTAAACCATCAGCAGCAATAAAACAGTAAACAAAAATGTATATCCAAAACAAAACGTATTGGCTTCCATGTTATTTAAATCTTACCGAGGCCAGCCAAACTCCGTTTCATTCAACTGTCCGACGTGCTTTCTCTTTAAATGTTCGTGCATCACAGAGGTGCTGCCGTGATGCGCAAGGACTGCTTTACAAACCATGCAGGTAATATTTTAATTCGCCGTAGCAGGCTAAAATGCTCCCAAACTTTACTCCTGTTTCATACATACTCAGTCTGCAGTGCGTCTACAGTCCGTGTGCGTTACGTATGCGGTGCAGAAGAAGCACAGACTCGTTTTGCTTTCACACAGAACGCGTTTGCAGTCCGTACATTGTGAACGTTCTAATCCGTTAACATGGGTGTGGAAAAAAAAACGTACTGCAGACGGAGTATGTGTGAAACGGGCGTGTTTTGGTACGCGCAGCTGCTGCGTTGGACGCCGCCATTTCTGTATGTTATCGCTCAGCATAGAAGCTGCGTATGTGCGACTCTCGGCAGAAAGATGCCTCACTCGGTTGTCTGGCGACAACATCGACAATGAAATTCATTGTCGACTATTTCTATTATCGATTTTTGTCGACAACGTCGACGAATCGTTGCAGCCCTAATGTACAGCACTTTGAATTACCATTGTGTATGAAATGTGCTATATAAATAAACTTGCCTTGCCTTACTAAATACATAAAAAAAAAACTTTTATTAAAAAAAAGCAAATGCAAATAACTAGATGTACTAAACATGAAAAACTTAACAGACATTTAAAAAACAAATAACTATATCTTTACAATTAAAATGATAATGGAAAATATTCAAATGTTTACAATTTTTATAAAATCTACAATATTATTTCAAAGATACTAAAATAATATTGCTCTGAAATGAATCAGACTGTCTCTTTTGTGAGGTAAAAACTATTCTATACTGCAAATTATGTAACTGAAAATAAAAAAGACATTGATTACACGTATAAAACCACTCTTAAAAATTGTATACCTTCTAACTGAACAAGTATAACTTATTTTTTTATATACAGTATATGCAAGTAGTTTGACCGTGTAACGAAACCGATTTATGTTGTTGTTAGTGCTTCACAGGAGTGGGTAGTGGGTCTAAGGGTTATGTTGTACTTCACCTGAGATTTGGCGATTAAACACTTTTCTATGACATTGAAATCACAGACCATACTACAGAAGCATATACTATCACTTAACTGTCTCATAGCTTGTGCAGTGTTAAGCTTGTCTTGAAAAGTTTATATACATAATGATTAAAGAATTAGGCCTTCTTTCAAAAACATACGCCATTGTTGCATTTTCTTGCTCTGCCAATCCACTTCTAGATCCCTTTGTTACATCAAGATGACAAAACTAATGTCCTACACAGACGAATAGTGACACCAACTGTTGCATGAGCAGATGGTGCCCTTGAAAGAGGATTCTACTCATATATGTGCAATAGAAACAGTATAAACATCATAACCAGAGAAAAAATCCAATTTTATTTCTCCTCAGGCTCAAGCTGAACACAAGCGTGTGTGTGGTTAGGAGGAAGCCCAAACCAGAGGATGCAACAGTTCTGTGGTCAATAACAAGTAAAATGCCTAGTTTCGCTGTGGGCGTGTAGGAATGAGATTGTGCGCGTTCAGTTGCCTGCACGGAAAATGTATTTCACTGAATAAAAGGGTTTTCATATGTTAGAAATCACTGTGAATCAGTGGCAATTGGTTTGAGGGTTGATAAGGAAGGACTGATCAGACAGCCTCATATTATGAGGGTCATTTATGCTTATTTGACTTCTGCACATCTAAGGGTCTCTGCCGCCCTCTACAGCTAAACGATGATAGAACAGCCAGAACTCACAGGCTTCATCCAAGATGTTAATTTATTTCTTCAGTTGAAAAGAAATTGCCTTTTCTGAGGAAAACATTCCAGGATATTTTTCTCCATATAGTGGACTTCAATGGGGATCAACGGGTTGAAGGTCCAAATTGCAGTTTCAATGTAGCTTTAAAAGGCTCACCAAACTTGATCCTGGAGGGCCGGTGTCCTGCAGAGTTTAGCTCCAACTTGCCTCAACACAGCTGCTTGGAAGTTTCAAGTATACCTATTAAGACCTTGATTAGCTGGTTCAGGTGTGTTTGATTAGGGTTGGAGCTAAACTCTGTAGGGACCGGCCCCCCAGGACCGAGTGTGGTGACCCCTGCTCTACATGATCCCAGCCAAGGAAAAAGGGTCTTTTCTAGTGAAACAATCCGTCATTTTCTAGGAAAAATACAAATCTACACACTTTTTAACCACAAATGCTCTAGTTTTACCTCAAGCATTATGTAATCACATATGCGTGACGTAGACGGAAGTACTAACCCAGTTCAAAAAAATGCTCTTTACAAAAATTGACAGACGACTTTGAAGTTGGGAGGACAAAATGAGAGTTTTTCACCTTACCCTACCTTTTTAAACTGGAGTACATAGACCATGAACTAACTAAAGAGATAGTGCAAGATGAGCATTTGTGGTAAAAAAAGTATACAAATTTGAAAATGACCAATCGTTTCGCTAGATAAGACCCTTATTCCCCTTTGAAGCTACATTTGAAACTGCAATTTGGTCCTTCAACCTGTTGGCTCCCACTGAAGTTCATTATATGGAGAGAATACCTGAAATGTTTTCCTTTTTTTTTTTTTTTTGCGACTGAAGAGAGAAAGACATGAACATCTTGGATGACATAGGGGTGAGTAAATTATCAGGAAATTTTCATTCTGAAAGTGAACTTTTCCTTTCATCCAGTGTTGCCAGACCTTTTCATAAACAATTTTACAGTGACTTGGAAAAATTGTAGCAGATCATAACTAGAAAAATAGATTTTCCAGGACTGGAAATTACAATTTGGGAAAAACAACAACAACAACAACAACAACAACAAGTTTTTTTTTCTCAGTTGCTCTAGAGATTTACATTTGTGTAAATAATTTGAAGGGTCATTTGTTGTGTGCATACATCTCTGCTTACCTCTCCTATCTGTATGTGCGTCTCTTCAACAGACTGACAGTATGAATGGATGATCTCCTGCATACGCAGTACATGCTCCTCTTCAATGCCCTGGAATTTCTGTAGACGCAAACACACACAAAAACACTTATCTTTCGAGACGGTGCAAAAATGGATAATGCTAGTTTTAATCAGTCTCGAAAAGCGAAGCTGAAAGCAGATGTTGGTAATGATACTTAATCAGACAGAATCTTTTTTCCACAACAGTCCTGGGTGTGTGACTCCACATAAGACCCCTTCTTATGTTGTTGGCACAACTCTATGAATAGCCTATTTGGGTGGTCTGAGTGGCTAAGAAGTGCGTAACACGCACAAACACAGTTAAAATAAATATGCATGTGTGTATGTGGGATGTGTGTGTCAAGGATGGCTGCATGCCTGATTTGCTGTTTATGCTCTTCTCAGACTGACAGTAGGGTTTTAGAAGATTTAGAAGTGGAAGAGGAGAAAAAGATGAGGAAATGAGCGGAAACAAGATAATGACAGCATAAGTCAGAGCATGTGTGACCACAGGGAAAAAACGTGTTTGTGCATGTGTGTGTGGATCATGTAAAGAAACATCAATAAAAACTTAAGCTTTGTATGTTTGAGGACACCGTGGCGCTGATTTGGGACTGAAAAATAAGAGTGCGTGATGGGTAAGGGGCTGCTAGAGTGTTTCCTGCTCCACGCTACTGAATCTAAAACACCAAAGGCAAAAGACATTATATTTAGAAATTATATATTAAATTGTGAGCTTACGATCTTCGGTATGACGAGATTAAAAAAATAACACAAAATAATGCAGAGGTTAAAAAAAAATATTCAATTTTTTTTATTTTAATTTTTAATTGAAATGTATCATCTGAAAGCTGATTTTTGTTAGAATATGACAATATTTGGCAACTATTTGAAAATCTGGAATCTAAGGGTGCAAAAAAAAAAAATCTAAATATTGAGAAAATCAACTTTAAATTTGTCCAAATTAAGTTCTTAGCAATGCATATTACTAATCAAAAATTAAGTTTTGATATATTTACGGTTGGAAATTTACAAAATATCTTCATGGAACATGAAGAACTACTTAATATCCTAATGAATTTTGGCATAAAAGAAAAATTGACCATTTTGACCCATACAATGTATTGTTGGCTATTGCTACAAATATACCCGTGCTACTTATGACTGGTTTTGTGGTCCAGGGAACATATGTAAATAATTTATTTAATGTGTCTGATATTAATTATTAATTTGAGTGTATCTGGCATTAATGTTGTTAATCCATATCAAGCTGTATAAAAGCTCTAATATCTAAAAATTATCCAAATGCAACAATGCCTCAACAAACACACTAATGCACACTTCAGTCTTACCTGTGCAGTTTCTGTCATTCTTTGCTCAAATTCTGTCTTGGCAGCGGCGTATTTCTCCACATATGACTTGTAGGTCTCAGTGGCTTTCTTGACTTTCAATCCAGCCTAAAAACAAACAACACAAAACAGACAGAGAGAAATTTACACATTTGGACACCTGGGCCACACTAGAATATTTTTAAACCTTAACTGATTTAAAAAAACATGGGAGACCACAGACATGAAGACAGTTTCAAATGATTTTTAGCTTTATAATACTCTAAATTTGAAGATGAAGGTATCTTTAACTTATTTTGTCTTCTGGGAAACATGTAACTATCTTCTAACTAAATAAAAAAAATGATACTTAGGCAAAACAGGAAAAAATGTTCACACATCCATTCTGTTCAAAAGTTTTCACCCCCTGGTTCTTAATGCATAGATTTTCCTTCCAGCATCAGTGAACGTTTGAACCTTCTGTAATAGTTGCATATGCATCCCTCAGTTGTCCTCAGTGTGAAAAGACAGATCTCAAAAGCATACAATCATTGTTGGAAAGGGTTCAAATACACAAAAATGCTGGAAAACCAAAGAATTTGTGGGACCTGAGGTATTCTTCTCAAGGACAGCAGGCAGCTTAATTGTTTAGGACAAAGAAGAGACTCGTGAACAACTATCACTACAAAAAAAAAAAAAAAACAGTTGTGGATCAAACTTCTGACCTCAACTGTATCTGCTAAATTGCCTCTAACATCTATCACAGCTTAACTCAGTGGATGAAGGGAGATACCTACATGGATTGATCTGGCAAGCTTTCAAGTAGTATTCAGTAGTAATAGAATCCCATACCTCTAGGCTATTATTCATGTATGTAGGAGTCTGTGTGTGTACCTTGTCCAGGTCTCTCTGTGTGGCCCCTTCTTTGCGCATGCGTTCTTGCTCTAGCGTCTTGTTGATGTAGTTCTCCTTGCTCTTCTGTAAGGCCTGTGACACACTCTGGATGCTCTGCACAGCCTCCAGAGTAGACGCCACCTCCTCCTTGGTCTATAAGCCAGAGAATCCAAAAAGAGCTTCAGCGTTATTCTCATCTTTTTAAATCTTTTCCACAGCCCTGCTTTTGGCTTGCTTTTACATTTTGTACAATGAAAATTTGATGCACATGCAGAGTTTTGAAGGTTTTTCCCACTGTGAAATCCAATCAAATCAATCTTAAAGCCACAAGCTTTGAACATCTAGAAATTATATTGGGCTCTATGAACTAACTTCAAGGATGAGACTGACACTTATTCAACTGGTAACTGCTGTACATTCTGCTCTATATCCAACTTATTTTATTTATTTACTAATTAAATTTATTTACAGATGGATATGAGTTTATCATAGCGTGATTACATACCAGACCTCTGACCTTTTCTTAAGGAATGACGTGTGTACCACAGACTCATTTAGCTGAGAAATTGGGTTCATGCTTTGCTAGGTGGCATGTTATGAGCAAACTTACATGGATATTAATCAAACACCAAAGATGACGGCAGCTCCCATACCTTCTTATGATTTTTGGCTTGTTCCTCCACATATTTCTGGACTTCCTTGATGAGCTCTTGAAGTTTGCGGACCAGCTCCATGTGACACGCTGCCAGTTTTTCGGAGGACTGTTTAAACACATCCCACACCGGCGCAAACGTCCTGTGGAACAAATGGCCGTTTCATTTTCTTCTCTAGGCATAATAATCTACACACATCGTACAAATAAAACGGAAAATGTGTTAAACATGATTTGTGATTTAACACCAAGGTGTGTTTATTCGCTCGATATCAGATTTATCCTCTGGTCCTGGCTGTTTTTAATGGAAACAGCTCTGTGCGAGGTTTAATGACACTATAATGTCTACACTGACAATATGATATGTGAAGGGGGTGTGAAATTCATGTTCAGTGGAACAAAGCGCCGCAGGCCAGTAAAAAGCTAGATTTTAATTCACATAACTGCATCTAGCATATCTGACAAATAGTTATTATACAAACTCTGGCTATTTTAGGACCATAATAGCAATAACAATGAGTTAATTGCTTTCTTCCTGTAGATCTTTTTGAAGTAGCTTTTGAAGTTTTGCCTGACTGGCAGCATGTCTCGCATTAGCAGGGAAAGTACAGCAGGTCTGCCAGAATAAAGTTTACATAGAATAAAGATTCAAAAATGTTCCAGGCAGGTAAGTGAACAGCTGCGGGTATTAATTTTGTTTCCTTGCATGTAATGAGCTTGGGCTTTCATGGATAAAGCCTGAGAGACATTGAAATGATGTGGGTTTTCCAGCTCATTATAAATACATTATTGAAATGGTGTTCATAATGAACCCACTGGGCTTGTAAACCCTTAGACTCACAGGTACACACGTACAGACACACACAGTCTTACCCTAGCTGTGAGCAGTTGCTGGCAGTCTTGGCCAGTTTGGTCATTGATCTTGAGTATACCTCCTCTATGGTGGCTCTGTGACAAAAGAGGAGAAAACCACATGTGAATAATCAATCAAATCCAAATAATGAAAGAATCTATCTAGAATAAAAAACCCTTACAACATATTTTAAATTCACTCTCACATTTACACATACTTGCCAACAACAGATCCATAGTTTAAATTGTTTTTTAGACAAATATGAATTGTGCCTTCACATGAATTTTACAAAAAGATGTTTACATTTTAAAAATGCAAAGGGAAAAGCAGTGCAAGCTCAGCAAACATGTGAACCCACTTTGATCTGTTTAAAAAGTTTGAGTAAGTTTGAGTTAAAGCTGCATTACTTCAGTTTTGCATCATTGTCGCCATCTCTGTTTAAAACCTGCAATTGCAGTTATTTGGGAAATATATATACAGTCAAGCCCGAAATTATTCATACCCCTGGCAAATTCGGACTTAAAGTTACTTTTATTCAACCAGGAAATGACACAGGCTTCTCCCAAAAGATAAGATGATGTACAAGAGGCATCATTGTGGAAAAAAATATTTCTCACCTTTTATTTACATTTGAACAAAAAGTGGCATGTCCAAAATTATTCATACCCTTTGCAAACTGTCACAGTCTACGGGAAAATCCAAAGTTCTATACCATTCCAAATAGTCCAAGCTGTTCTAAAGCATCCCAATTACCCTGATTCATTTTTTTCCTGAACACGGAAGTAAGTCCGACTCTTAACTGAAAGAATGCTTTGCATTTCCGGTCTGCATTGTTTCTAGTCAAATTAGGGTATATTCCGAGCTAATAAACTAATGTTAAACCTATTAAAATGTTTTTAAAAAGCACATGGCTCCATAGCGCCATCACTTGGCAATGTCGCAATGACCGTCATTTGTCAGTGCCTCACTTTAATGAGTGTGTAGATGACACGAAGCAGCGGAAGGTAGCTACATTAAAAACACATGGACGCTATTTGAATGGGTTCCTATGGAAACCGGAACAGAAAAGCATTCAATCTGATGTTAGAATTCGTAATGGCGGCGCTCATCGTTTACTCAGGAAAAAGGTCTATACCATTCCAAATAGTCCAAGCTGTTCTAAAGCATCCCAATTACCCTGATTCATTTGGAACAGCTGTTTTAATCAACTCAACAGATGAAAAACAGAAGCTCTCTGCTGTTGGTTTGTGGACAGTCATGACTAAGACAAAGGAGCTCACTGAGGACCTGCGGCTGCGCATTGTGGCTGCTCACAAGTCAGGAAAGGGCTAAAAGATCATATCTAAATGTTTTGAAGTTGCAGTGGCTACAGTGCAAAGTATTATTAGCCAAAAGTGACACCTGTGCTGGCCAGGAGGATAGTGAGAGAGGTAAAAAAGAATCCAAGGATCACCACCAAGGCCATCCGGATGAATCTGGGCTCTGCTGGTGGCAACATTTCAAGGCAGACAGCTCAACTGACACTGCACACCGCTGGGTTCCATGAACGCAGACCAAGGAGGACACCACTTCTCCAGATAAGGCACACAAAAGCCCGCTTGGCCTTTGCAAATGCTCATCTGGACAAAGAAGAAGACTTCTGGTCTTCTGTTTTATGGTCAGATGAAACAAAAATTTAATTGTTTGGCCACAATTAAGTAGCCTTCATTTGGCGTAAAAAAAGGAGAAGCCTTCAAGCCTAAGAACACCATCCCCACTGTCAAACATGGTGGTGGGAACCTAATGTTTTGGGGGTGTTTTTCAGCCGGTGGACCAGGGAACCTAATCACAGTAAACAGCACCATGAAAAAGGAGCAATACATCAAAATTCTCAACAACAACATCAGGCAGTCTGCAGAGAAACTTGGCCTTGGGCACCAGTGGACATTTCAGCACGGCAACGACCCAAAACACACAGCAAAAGTGGTGAAGAAATGGTTGGCAGACAAAAACATTAAAGTTTTGCAGTGACCCAGCCAGAGTCCTGACTTAAATCCAATTGAGAATCTGTGGAGAGACCTAAAGATCAGGGTGATGGCAAGAAGACCCACCAACCTGAAAGAGTTGGAGCTCGTCGCTAAAGATGAATGGGTAAAAATACCAGTGGAGACATGCAAAAAGCTGGTCAGCAATTATAGGAAGCGTTTTATTGGATACTCCTTGAAATACGATTGGGCTAGTTTTGAGTAGCATCTGGGTGAGTTTTTGTGAAAACCTGGCAACCCTGGCTGTCAGTAGACACACCAGTGTGGATATTCACTGTACTTCGGAATTACAAATATGTCTTAAAAGTGTGTCAAAAATAAGAAGCTTTACCCTAAAATGGCCATCTGAAAAAGTAAGTAACATGTCTGCCAGTTTTGTTCTGACCAACTAAAAAAAAGTTTTATAATAAATCGCGCTACCAATGGTGATTAAATCAACTAGGGCTGCAACAACTAATCGATAAAATCGATTATTATCGATAATGAAATTCGTCGACAACGATTCTCATTATCGATTAGTCGGGTCCGCCCACAGTGCATGTGCACTTCAGATGATCACGTCAAATTACAGCACTGAATGACGCATTTCTATAGACACAATGCATCTCAGAAGAGTGGAGGACACAGACTGAGATGCTGCAGGAGAGATACGTGATCTGAGCTCCCCAAAACATGAGAATTCTTTATTTTAAACTATCTCTATTTTGAAGCTGATAGCGTAATGGCTTGCCCTGTGAGGTGCTTTGACAAATCCGTTTGCATCCTCAGTAGGAAAACTTTCAGTTTACGGTCATATCCTTATCTGTAAATGTCACAAATTCACACTAGCATTTCCATTTATGCATAAAAGTCCATTCTGGCAGTCTGTGTTAAGTTTAAATCTTTACTGAATGAGCGTCAGAGAGCCAGAACAAAGAACACAGACAGGGAGACACTTAATACTGAGTCAGCGCAAAAACATTCATGTCAGTCGTTTAATGTTACATTTAGATTTAAATACAACATGTAGTGCACGTATTTATGAAGGGTAGGAACTATAGGCCTGTGACGCTGGCAGATTTTTACCAACTACGGTGGTGCGACGATGTTTATAAATAAATGAGGCTCAAACATTATTAACAAACGTGCGTGTTTAGGAACTCCGTCGTTGAACAAGCAGCCTACAAAACGCTAAAATAAATCAACGAAATAATACATTTAAATAAGAAAGTAGCCTAAATAAGAGTTAAATAGGCTATTAAACAAACATTCGTTTCAAAAAACAACCTCGACAGCTGATCAAAATTACTGGCCCGAGTCTGACTGGATCCTGTCTTTGTCTTCCCCATTGCGCAGCTGCTGTTTTTAATAACAAAGTAATTACATTTATTTTCGTTTCTTTAGTTTATAAAGTTAATTTAGAAATATATTTGGAACACTTTTTATTTGTGAAATTCAAGTTTTAGTTTTTTAAAGTAACGACAAAGCGCCCAGCGGCAGACATATGAATTTAGCCTTCTCAAATCATCACGATTTAAATTAAAATCCTTAGATATATATAAAAAAACTGAAAGCATATCACAATATTAGTTTAATCGTTTAACTTCGATATATGTGTACAAATAGGCGCATATCCAATCGTTTGTGCAGAGAGTGAAAGCTTTGCAGGACATAGAGGTGCAAGCGCCATATGAAACTTCATTTTTGCTCATAAATGTAAGAGTAATAAATTTACTTTAAATTATTACTTCACTAATATAAAACGAAATAATTCAAATAGAAAACAAAACTCTTTTATTATAGGCCTAATCCATAAAGATGCATTTAGGCTTTAAAAGCGCGTCCAGTGAGCAGATCTTTGCGACACTGACTCAGAAAATAGTTTATTAATAAATAATTTGAATATCTCCTTACTTTTCCCCTGCCACATTCATGGTAATTACTTTAGCTGGGGCTTTGCGGCAAGTTTAATCTTACTGCGTGCATCTGAACGTGGAACTCTGCTGAAGGCACTTGCGCTCGCTGCTGCTGTTGGCAGGACACTAAACACCGCCACGGCAGAATAAATAGCAGAAACACTGTATTTTATGCTTGTTAGTGTGTTTTTCTTCAGATATTTGTCTTTTCTCTTTATTACGACAGGTGAATTGTTGTCAATTGTTAAGCACTGTGTTTTCATAGCATTCAAAATGTGGAATAGAGTGATTTAAAAAATAAATAAAAAAATAAAAAATTGTCATTTTTAAGCCAACTAATCGATTAATCGAAAAATTAATCGGCCAACTAATCGATTATCAAAATAATCGTTAGTTGCAGCCCTAAAATCAACAATTGCAAATTTAGCTCAGATCACATCAAACCATGCAAAATATTGCTGTTGTTATACTTTGTTCTCAAACTGTTAATGTTAACAACATCTGCATTCCATGACTACTTGTATTCAGTGTATATTAGCGTTACCTGTAGATTTAAATTTAATTTCTAAATGTCATACCATTCGAATGTCACCGAAAGAAATTGTTATTTTAACCACAAAAAAAAATAATAATAATGTTCCTTAGAAGTCATTCTAAAATAAGACGTTTTTTTTAATTTTTTTATTTTTTTATGATAGGACAGATCAGACATGACAGGAAACAAAGTGGAAGAGAGATAGGGGGCAGGATCGGGAAAGGTCCTCGAGTCAGGATTCGAACACAAGGCTATCAGCGCCGACTAAAATAAGAAGTTTAATTCCAGCTGTTGTAAGAAGAGGCTATAAATGAGCCATCAGCTGCAACATCCACACATGCAATATCCACCTTTTTCTTGCCCTGGCTTCCGGACTGATAGCTCTACAAAACAGCTTGTTTTGCTGCTTGATATTGCAAGTTGCCATATTATTTTAAAGTATAATCCTAATTATTAGCACACTGGGTTGCAGTGCAGACAGTTTTACAGTTTGTGAACAGAAAGTTTGAACACCCATGTAATTGCTCAATAACTGATTTTGGATCATTTTTAAACAAAACAATATTTCAGAGAAGCCCAATGTTGGGAAGGAATGACCAATCAGAGCACAGGTTATTGCGTGCGTCAATACCGTTCTGTTCCGGTTGAGCCGATTGCACGGGTACCACCTAGGTCTCTTCAGAATACGGACTGAATTTAACTTCGCTTGGCTGATGATATGTGTTCAAGTTGTGCGTTAATGACATAATGTAAGTTCATTTATGATTGTTCTTTACCGAATGTATCATATGATTGATAATAATAAGATATGGTGAGTTCGTTTGTGAAGATAAGTGTCGATGCTAAACCCAGCATCTTGCCTAAGCCATTATTACACTTATATTTACTACATTTGGATTCAGTGCAGTAATGGTATTACTGATTGATGTTTCAGTGTGTATAGATGTGGATTTGAATGTCGTATATTTCTGTTCTGTTATTACTTTTAGTTAAGTTATCGGATTGTATGATGACGCAGCAAATAATTCCATTTATGTGCGGCATGCGCCATCTAACGGTAGAAAATGGTACTACTGCAGAGAATTTCATGTTTATAAAGGACAGATAATAGTATAAAAGCTATTCGCTATAGTGAGTGAAGTTGTTAACAATTTCTAATCATTGTTTATTGTTAATTGTTTCAGACCACACCTGCCTAATCCTGTACAGTTACCTCACATATCACTATTGTGAAGAAGATGCCAAGCAATGCCCTGTGATCTGGCTGTGCTGTGCATCATGTTGATCATTTGCAGAACTTTAATTAAAGATTGTTGATTCAAATTCATGCCTCCTGTGTTCTGACCGACACACCAGGGCGAACACAGCTACCCTAAACCAGTACAATACAGTCCTAAACAAACTCAGAACATTTGGTCCTTCGAGCCGGAAATTGTGTTTACACTGGCCAAGAATGCATGAATACCAGTCTCAAGGTGCACGTCCTAAACGTTCAGTCTGCCGTCCAGCTTACTTAGAAGATTGTGAAGTCCAGTATCTGAATCAACCTGAGACTTCTTCTACAGCACAGCAGTCACATGGGCGAGAAGATGAACAGCATAGTCATAGAAGGATGGCTCACCCGGATTTCAGCCATTATAGTTTAGATGAGGGATCTGGTAGGAGAACACCTGATTCGTTAGAAGCAAGGAGCACACAAACAGGGCCCTGGTATCTCATCAAAGATCAGTGGAGTGAAAGACATGAGTATTCTCCACATTCCTTACCTCAGGAACCCAGAGACCGGTTGTACGACCTTGAAAGAGAGAACAGACAGCTTCGTCAATCACAGCAATCGATGAAGGAGGAAATCAGACAACTGGTAAAAATCCAGAAAGGTATGCAAGAGATGCTGATGGGAAACCATCCAAGTCCAGTTCGTCCACTTCCGGAGCAACGGCCTTTAGCTCCATCACCTCCAATACCATCGCCTAGAACCATCTACAGAGAGCCAGAGCGACCTGTCCAACACCCAGCCCCTCAAATGCATCCAGTTCCAGCTCCACGTAAACTTCCTGCCCCACAAAGTAGAGAATATGTAGATGCTACAGATATTGAAGCTCATCCTTCTGCATTACCAGCTCGAAATTACTACCGTGACAGCTTTGCTACTCATGTTCCTTCATCCACACCTCTGATGCCTACTGTCTCCACCCGTTCCCGACCTTTTAGGTCACCAGCAAACCCTAGAGAGTGGCCGACAAGTTTCACCAGACAGGAGACAACCTATAGGGGTCCACAGCCAACTATACCTGATTTCATCCATCGAGATCCTGGAGAATTTACCCGTCTCAAGTTAGCCCTGAGCAATTTGTTGCCAGAAGATGCAACTGAGTTGTTCAAATACCAGGTGCTAATTGATCATCTGAAATTAGTGGAAGCACGCCTGATAGCAGACTCGTTTCTGAACTCACCTACCCCATATACAGACACTATGGAGGCGTTAACTGACAGATATGGGCGTCCTCATCAACTGGCGCTGAACAAGATAGCAGCTGTAATGGATTCTCCAGATATCCAGCCTGGTGATACAAGAAGCTTTGAGTCCTTTGCGCTCCAAGTCCAAGCACTGGTAGGTCTCCTTAAAACTCTGGGCACAGAGGGAGAAGTTGAACTATGCTGTGGTTCCCATGTAGCACGACTTCTCACTAAATTACCTCCTGACCTACGTGCAGCTTTTAGAAGGAGTGTAAGCAATGAACCAGGTGCTCTGTACACACTAATTGATTTGGCGAAGTGGCTGAAGTTTGAGTCATGGTGCCAGGACAATGAGACCTTTGGTGGCAGCAAAACCCAGCGAGACAGAGTCAGACCCAAAGTGGACTCAAGCAGAGACCCCAGATATAAACATAGACCGGCCACAATCCTTCACAGTGTAGATCAGCCAACCACAGCACAGACAGCACAACAATCGGCAAAAGGATTTGAGAAAAGCAATGCTTTCTGTCCGTATTGCGATAACAGAGATCATTATCTGAGCCAGTGCTCCGCATTCCAAGCCCTTACTAAAGATCAAGTTACAAACTGGATAAAGACAAACAACAGATGCTGGAAGTGTGGACGCTGTCATAGATCGGCGCATTGTACACTGAAGAAGCCTTGCCACATCTGCAATGGCAAGCACTTACAGATCCTTCACGATGTCAACACTAAGACAGCAAATGAGGGCACATGTCTGGTGAGTGCTACCACTAAACCAATATTTTTGGACCGACCTCCAAGCTCTAAACGAGTCCTTTTGAAGGTAGTTAGAGTCGTCTTGCATCATAATGGTCAGAGTTTGAACACATATGCAGTGCTTGACGATGGCTCTGAACGCACAATCCTCCTGTCATCCGCAGCCCAACAGCTAGGTCTCACTGGTAAGACAGAGGAATTGGCTTTGAGAACAATCAGGCATGACCTTACTGCACTTAAAGGTAATGCAGTGTCTTTCAGAATTTCAACACCATCTCAACCGCACAAAAGGTATCACATCCAGAAAGCATTCACAGCTGAACCCCTAAGTCTGGCAGAGTACTCTTATCCTGTAACGACTTTGCAACAGAAATACAGCCATTTAAAGGGCCTCCCTCTACAGCCCATCCATAAGGCTTGTCCATTACTGCTGATCGGAGCAGACCATCCCCATCTTATTACCCCTATAGAGCCAGTCCGCCTTGGCCCACCAGGGGGCCCCGCAGCTGTTAAGACACGATTGGGATGGACTCTGCAAGGCCCGGCTCGAGTGTTGGAGGTAATGCTTAACACTCAACAGTGTCTACACGCTACCTTTAGTCCCCCACAGTTAGAGTTATTCAAAAACGTAGAAAGGCTTTGGCAAGCAGATGTCATTCCTATTAAGTCAGAGAGAGAGGTCACACGGTCGAAGCAAGACCAAGAGGCTATGCATCTTCTCCAGACTCAAACCACGAGAGTTGTAGTTGACGGAGTGAACCGATATGCCACCCCCTTACTTCGCAAGAATAACATGCCGCTTCTTCAGGCATCCAAAGATGCAGTGCTGCCTAATTTAAGAAACACTGAAAGGAGCCTTCAAAGAGATCCCATCAAAGCTGCTGCCTACAAGGAAGAAATAAATAAGCTTGAAGTCACTGGATATGCTGTGAAACTTTCTCCAGAGGAAGTCCAGAAAGAGGGTGAGTCATGGTTCCTACCCCATCACCTTGTTCAGCACAATGGCAAGAACCGTATAGTCTTTAACTGTTCATTCCAGTTTCAGGGCCAAGTTCTGAATGACTACCTGCTGCCAGGGCCAGCCCTGGGTCCGTCCTTACTAGGGGTCCTTCTGCGCTTCCGTGAGCATACGGTTGCAGTGAGCGGTGACATCAAAGGGATGTTTCACCAGGTCCGCCTTCTACCTAAAGATAAGCATCTCCTTCGCTTCGTGTGGCGCGACCTGGACAGGAACCAACCTCCCGACATATTCGAGTGGCAGGTACTGCCCTTTGGTACAACATGTAGCCCATGTTGTGCCATTTATGCAGTGCAGCGCCATGTTATGGACCACACAGAACCTGGTGATGAGATGAGATCCACAGTAGAGAGGAACTTCTATGTGGATAATTGCCTGCAGAGTCTTCCATCCCCTCAGGAAGCTAAACAGTTAGTGGATAAACTGTGTGAACTTTTTGCCACCGGAGGTTTCCAACTTCGTCAGTGGGCAAGTAATGTACTCAGTGTGATTGAGCACCTGCCACTCGAAGCACGATCTGATAGTACTGAGCTGTGGTTGTCCCAAGACCGAAATGACCCCCAGGAATCAACCCTAGGATTGAAATGGCTCTGTCAGTCAGATACTTTTGGTTACAAACCTCGTCAAGTAAAGCCAGAACAATGTACCCTGCGCTACATCTATAGAGTACTGGCAACCCAGTATGATCCCCTCGGTTTCATCCTTCCGTTCACCACTCGAACTAAGATGTTAGTCCAAAGACTGTGGGACAAACATCGGGAATGGGATGACCCCAATTTGCCTGAGGATCTCCTGAAATCATGGAAAAACTGGGAAGAAGAACTTCCTACCTTGGCTACTATCACCCTACCTCGTTGTCTCGTGACATCAGATACAGACCAGTCCAGAGTTACCAGACAGATCCATATCTTCTGTGACGCTTCTGAGCAGGCGTATGGGTCTGTAGCCTATTTACGCACAGAAGATTACCACGGCCAAATCCAGCTCGCCTTCATTATAGCGAAATCCAGAGTTGCCCCCAAGCGACGACAGACCATTCCGAGACTGGAATTGTGTGCGGCTTTGAATGGTTCTCAGGTGGCCAAACTCCTCGAAACCGAGCTCACTTTGGAGATCAGTAAGGTGGTCTTGTGGACAGATTCTACAACTGTCCTCGCATGGATTAATTCTGAATCCTGTAGATTCAAAGTGTTTGTCGGAACGAGGATAGCGGAGATCCAAGAACTGACTGCTGGATGTACTTGGATGTACGTGGATTCTCACAACAATCCAGCTGATGACCTCACTCGAGGAAGAACGCTTGAGGAGCTGTCAGTGCCCAACAGGTGGAGCCAAGGTCCATCGTTTTTACTTAGACCAGAACCAGAATGGCCAGTTACCCCTCCTATACAAGCTCCTATGGATAAAGATGAACAACGAAAGGGAATTTTCTGTGGCATTATGACAGAAATTATTTCCCCTAACATTCCTGAACCTGCTAACTATTCTTCTTGGAGTGAGCTGATCGAAGCAACCGTTCAACTACACAAATGTTGTGAACAACCATCAGCGACAGATTACCAGGCTGCAGAAATGCTCATCTTTCAGAAATCACAAATTGACTGCTTCCCTGAGGAGTACAAACTGCTCAAATTAAAAAGACCCATACCCTCAAACAGTCGGCTGTTAACCTTGTCACCAGAATATGACGAGTCCTTCCAGGTCATTCGAGTTGGTGGTCGCCTGCGTCGGGCAGAAGGATTAGAAACATCAGCAATCCACCCCATAGTACTAGATCCTCATCACACAGTCACTAAGCTATTAATAAAGGACTATGACAACAAGCTCTGCCATCCAGGACCAGAAAGAGTATTTGCAGAAATAAGAAGGAACTTCTGGGTATTAAGAGGACGGGAAGCTATCCGTAGGCAGCAACATATGTGTAAAGAATGTAAGAAATGGAAGGCCAAACCAGTCATCCCAAAGATGGCAGATCTGCCACCAGCCAGATTGAGACTCCAGAAACCACCTTTCTATAGCACTGGCATGGACTGCTTTGGGCCATTTCAGATCAAAATTGGCAGACGGTGCGAGAAGAGATGGGGGATCATTTTTAAGTGCCTTACCACACGATGTGTTCACCTTGATCTACTTACCTCCATGGACACTGATTCTTTCCTGATGGCCCTAAGGAGGTTTGTAGCCCGTCGTGGTAAGCCTAGTGAATTGCTCTCAGACCAGGGCACAAACTTTCATGGTGGAGAGAAAGAACTACAGAAGGCCTTTGCATCTCTCAGTCCGCAACTACAACAACACCTGGCTAAGCAGAAAATATCTTTCCATTTCAATCCACCAAATGCTCCACACTTTGGTGGTGCCTGGGAGCGTGAGATTCGTTCTGTCAAAACAGCCCTTCGTATCACCATTGGTTCCCAAACAGTAACTGAAGAGGTTCTCCTGACTGTAATCATCGAAGTGGAAGGGATCCTAAACAGTAAACCGCTGGGTTATACTTCTTCCAGTGTAGCGGACTTTGACCCCATTACGCCCAATTACCTGCTTATGGGGCGGCCTGATAGTTCACTACCACCTGTGGTATATCCCGCCACAGAGCTCATGGGGCGGCGGAGATGGAGGCAATGCCAGGTGCTAACAGACCAATTCTGGTCAAGCTTTATTCGTCACTACTTGCCAACACTCCAGGTTCGTCACAAATGGCATATGGATGTGAGTGACATTTCCCCAGGAACCATTGCCATGATTGTTGACCCACAACTTCCACGTGCCATGTGGCTAGTGGGTAAAGTAGTTAAAACCTTTCCTGGATCAGACGGTCACATCCGAACAGTGGAGATCCAGGTCAAGAATAAAACATATACCCGACCTGTCGCTAGACTAATCCCTCTTCATGACCTGGACGAACAGACCAAAGACTCATAGTCTCCTAACTGACTGTTCCATTAAAGGAGCAAATATGTTCAACATATTTGGGGGCGGCAATGTTGGGAAGGAATGACCAATCAGAGCACAGGTTATTGCGTGCGTCAATACCGTTCTGTTCCGGTTGAGCCGATTGCACGGGTACCACCTAGGTCTCTTCAGAATACGGACTGAATTTAACTTCGCTTGGCTGATGATATGTGTTCAAGTTGTGCGTTAATGACATAATGTAAGTTCATTTATGATTGTTCTTTACCGAATGTATCATATGATTGATAATAATAAGATATGGTGAGTTCGTTTGTGAAGATAAGTGTCGATGCTAAACCCAGCATCTTGCCTAAGCCATTATTACACTTATATTTACTACATTTGGATTCAGTGCAGTAATGGTATTACTGATTGATGTTTCAGTGTGTATAGATGTGGATTTGAATGTCGTATATTTCTGTTCTGTTATTACTTTTAGTTAAGTTATCGGATTGTATGATGACGCAGCAAATAATTCCATTTATGTGCGGCATGCGCCATCTAACGGTAGAAAATGGTACTACTGCAGAGAATTTCATGTTTATAAAGGACAGATAATAGTATAAAAGCTATTCGCTATAGTGAGTGAAGTTGTTAACAATTTCTAATCATTGTTTATTGTTAATTGTTTCAGACCACACCTGCCTAATCCTGTACAGTTACCTCACATATCACTATTGTGAAGAAGATGCCAAGCAATGCCCTGTGATCTGGCTGTGCTGTGCATCATGTTGATCATTTGCAGAACTTTAATTAAAGATTGTTGATTCAAATTCATGCCTCCTGTGTTCTGACCGACACACCAGGGCGAACACAGCTACCCTAAACCAGTACAATACAGTCCTAAACAAACTCAGAACACCCAAAGTTTTTGGTCACTATGTAATCCCTAAATTGTCAGATGTGTCGTTTCATAGTTTAGACCATTTAACTATTATTTTAAAATGTGAAAAACAATACAAACAAAGTGTGTCCAAAACGTATCGGTAGTGTATCCCTACAGAAATTTTCTCAGTCATTTGAAAATCTACTGCTATGGTTTCTTTCATTGTGTTAAAAGAGAAAGATCTTTCACCCTGAGAAAGACAATGTCAAACCGTGTCCACAAGGGGGAGACAGACACTCTGTAAGTGTGGCCAGACTTCTAATATCTATCATCATCCTCTGGAAAAATAAAAAATAAAAATCTCACAATAGCCAAAAGAACGTAAATCCAGAATAAGAACTTAAAATGACAGAAATAAAACTTCAAATGTCTTGGTATTATGAATTCAGCAAAATTCCTCTGTCAGTCACGGACCTCATGAGATGGTTTAAACCCTCTGCACATTTTAAATCTATCACAGTGTGAATTCTTTCCATTAGTTTGACACAGCTTTGACCGTTAAAGCAGGAGAAATGCATGACGGATGGGGAGGTTTTTGGAGCACTTGCAGCATTCCTGAAAAAAACATTTGGATGGTTTTGTGAGAAAAGTTTTAAAATAGTTTCCTCTGGAATAGCTTTGCTCCCTTGACAGATGTTTTGCTTGTGTAATAAGACAAGCAAGATTTCTAGCAGAGCTTCAATGCTTGCACAGGTGAATGATCTGACAGAACCTTGCATGTTTTTGGAACAAGATGATCTTATACACTACCAGTTAAAATGTTTAATGTTAACCAAGCCTGCACTTATTTGATCCAAAATACAGCAAAAGCAGTACAATTTAGAAATATTTTTACTATTTAAAACATTTCTATTTTAAAATATAATTTATTCCTGTGATCATAAAGTTTCAGCATCACTACTCTAGTCTATAGTGTCACATGATCTTTCAGAAATCATTCTAATATGCTGATTTCTTGTTCAAGAAACATTTTTTTATTATAAATATTTGTATAACAGTTAAGTACATTTTTTTCAGGATTCTTTGAATAGAAAGATCCAAAGATCAGCATTTATCCAAAATTTTTAACATTATACACTAAACCATTCAAAAGCTTGATCAAAAGCTTGATGATAAATACATTTATAATGTTACAAAATATTTCTATTTCAGATAAGTGCTGTTCTTCTAAACTTCATCAAAGAAACCTGAAAAAAATACTTTAACCGTTTTCAACATAATAAAAAAAAGTATCATTTTTGAGCAGAAAATCTGAATATTAGAATGATTTCTGAAGGATCATGTGACTTAAGTAATGATGCTAAAAATTCAGCTTTGAAATCAAAGGAATAAATTACATTTTTTAATATATTCAAATAGAAAACAGTTCTTTTTAATAGTGAAAACATTACAAAGTTGTACTGTTTTTGCTGCACTTTGGATCAAATAAATGCAGGCTTGGTGAGCAGAAGAGACTTCTTTAAAAGAACTTTAAAAATCCTACCGTTCAAAAACTTTTCACTCGTATTGTAAGTGAACTAATACCCATCACCCATCTAAACTCATAGTTCAGACTGATAAACATTTCCAAATAGCATGTATATATTTTGAAATGTGATTAGAACAGGTTTGATGTAGCCTTTGCTGTTTAGTCTACAAAAAGAATTTCTTTTCAGAACAAGTGGCCAACAGATTTCATAATACTTCACTTATATAGAGTTTTATATAATTAACACTGAATTAATTTTATATGATCAGTTTTTAAAGTTTTTAAATTTCAGTAATTTTGTTACACGGTTCGACATTTTAATTAGTTTTATTATTAATACTACTATTTAGATTTAATTGGTTTTAATGTTAAGATTTAGTTTTAGTACTAGTTTTAGTAGTACGTAAACTTATTTTATTACACTTTTTGAGACTGGAAAGATTAAGCTTTTAAATTTTATTTCAGCTTTATTTAAAAAAAATTAAAAATAAATAAGTTTTAGTTAAAACAACATTGCTAGCATACAATTTTTAGCACAGATGACTGTCTGCGTTATGTCAGGCTGTCATGAACACAATATAACACTCTGAGGTGTTTCATCCCCTAAAAAAAAACAACAACAAGAACAACTAAAAACACAGTTTTACCTTTCTCTGATGAAGTCTGATAGCTCCTTGCTGGATATCTGGCCATGTTTCATGTTGTGGTACAGTACATCAAATCCATTGTTTTTATCGCCCTGCCAAAGAAAACATTCAAATGATTTAAAAGCAACATTAGAGCAAAATCATTTTTTCCTAATAAAAGCAAGAAGCAACATTAAGAATGGTCATCACTGGTGCAGACATTTGTTTACCAATTTTGGTTTCTCAACAATCATTGCTGTCATGTTCTGAATGGCATCTAGCTGACTCCTTAAAGCAGACTGGTCCACCATATTCATCCGCAACATGCTTTCTGTGTTTTTTGCCCGTTTTCGTAAGAGTCAGCGCTGTAAGCTTGGTCTGAATTGTGTAAAGGGTTTCAACCATGGTTACAATGCTACAAGTGTCCGATATCAGCGTTTTAAAAATGCAAGCGCTAAACTACTGCATAATTCAGATCTGAAGCCTGACACCACCTCTAATTTTGAAATGATGGAAACATATATCTTTTTTAAAGTAGTGATATGAGTAAAGGTTAGATACATTTTACTAAATATTTTGCTGGTCATGCATATCAACACATGCTTTATGTACATGCCTTAGAAGAGAGAGATGTTTGCGTAAATGCTATACAAACACGAACATGTACAGTACTATAGTGTGCCAAGGGTGTCACCTCTCCTCTGCTTATCAAATTATGGCTGAAAACGAATAGATACAAATAATATTTACAAATGCTTGGTTCTATTATGTTACTTTTTTGGGTGGCAACAACGTGATTGGGATTTAAAGTGCATGCCGGTCATTTCATATTAATATGAATAACAATAATAAGGCTGTGTTTGCTTTGCTTAGCTTAGCATATCTGCTCTGACTGACTATAAATACAGCTGTCATCCATGCCAGCGTGGTACAACAGACATAATCAATCATATGCTTTCCAAGGCCTTTTTACCCAAGCAAATCATCTACAGGTAATATATCAGATTAATGAACCAAACCAAAACAAGCTCAATTGTAAGCTATTTTATTAGCATTTCTCAAAAGCCAACTGTGAAAATAGACAATCTGGCCCACCACAAGAGTTCAACCAGTGATTCAAAGAGAAGCGCAAGAGGAAAAGGAAAAAAATCTATAATCATTGTAGTCACGCAATAATGTTCTAATTAAATGAACTCTTTAAAATTAAGTAAACACAGAAATAAAAATGTAAAATGTAATTTATTTCTGTGATGCAAAGCTGAATTTTCAGCTTTAGTGACACATGATCCTTTAGAAATCATTAAAATATTCTGATTTGCTGTTAAAGAAACATTTATTATTAATGTTATCAATGCTCAAAATGGTTGTGCTGCTTAAAGGAACACTCCACTTTTTTTTGGAAATAGGCTCATTCTCCAACTCCCCCCTGAGTTAATAAGTTGAGTTTTACCGTTTTGAAATCCATTCAGCCGTTCTCCTGTTCTGGCGATATCACTTTTAGCATAGCTTAGCATAGATCATTGAATCCAATTAGACCAATAGCATCGTGTTCAAAAATGACCAACGAGTTTCCATATTTGTCCTATTTAAAACTTGACTCTTCTGTAGTTAAATCATGTACTAATACCGGTGGAAAATGTAAAGATGTGATTTTCTAGGCCGATAAGATTAGGAACTACACTTCCATTCCGGCGTAATAGTCAAGGAAGTTTGCTGCCGAAGTTAACATAGCCGAAGCAGGCGCAGTAATATCATGCAGCACATGTGCAAATGCTAAGCTAGCTGGGAACTAATTTTAGGTGCTGCGTGATATTACTCCGCCTGCTTCGGCCATGTTACGGCAGCAAACTTCCTTGACTATTACGCCGGAATGGAAGTGTAGTTCCTAATCTTATCGGCCTAGAAAATCGCATCTTTACATTTTCCGCCGGTATTAGTACACAATATAACTGCAGAAGAGTCAAGTTTTAAATAGGACAACTATCGAAACTCGTTGGTCATTTTTGAACGCGATGCTATTGGTCTCATAGGATTCAATGATCTATGCTAAGCTATGCTAAAAGTGATATTGCCAGAACAGGAGAACGGCTGAATGGATTTCAAAATGGTAAAACTTAACTTATTAACTCGGGGGGAGTTGGAGAATGAGCCTTTTTCCAAAAAAAGTGGAGTGTTCCTTTAATATTTCAATGAAAGTGTTATACATATTCTTTTCAGGATTCTTTGATTAATTCTAAAGTCAAATGAACAGAATTTATTTGAAATATAAATTTTTGTAACATCATTGTCGATAAGGTTCATTACTTAACATGAACTAAGAATGAACAATACTTCTGCAGCATTTATTAATGTTAGTTAGTTAAATGTTAATTTCAACATTTACTAATGCATTATTAAAATCAAAAGTTGTGTTTGTTAACATTATTTAATAGACTGTGAACAAACATGAACAACGAATGACGTATGATGTATTTTTATTATCTAACATTAACAAAGATGAAAGAATAGTGCAATAAATGTATTGTTGACTGTTGGTTCATGTTAGTTAATACATTAACTAATGTTAACAAATGACACCTTCTTGTAAAGATTTACCGAAATGTCTTTACTGACACTTTTGATCAATTTAATGCATCCTTTCTAAATAAAAATAATAATTTTGTTAAAAAAAAAAAAAACGTTTTAATGGTAGCATATCTCAATTGAAACTACTTTCACCAGATTCTTTCTTAGGGAAAATCAGGGTATTTCAGAGAAGAATCTAGAAAAATATTTTAAACTGATATGAACACTACCTACGCAAAAAGACATTAACATAAATCAATAAAAGGAAGGATGAAGCTCTGCTCTCATGTTTATGCTGTGTAACTTCCACATCAGCTTTTGTGGACACAGCAAATATCACACAGTGTGTGTGCGTTTCCTGTAGCGCAAAGACAACTGAGACCTGTGTGAGATTGAAAGATTGTAAAATTGTGTGTGTATGTGTGTTGAAAGAACAGCAACAGGAAAGCCAAGCGCTACAGAAGTGACCGAGGAATGCAGTGATATTAAAAAATACAATAGGAAAACAACAACAAACTCAGGAAAATGCTTTGGGCGTCTGCTCTTTGAATACCAGCACACCAAAATGCCAGTCTGTTTTGTGATTGGTTCATGCAGCCCACATAATCGCGAGTAAAGAGACTAGGTTAAGCAACGTTTCACACAGGTAAATGTCACGACCAAAACAATAACGTGCTAGAATGCCAACTGCTTCAAAGTCACAGAAAACAGTTTTACTTCTAATATTCAAGTGCAAACACAAGACGATGTAATTATCACATTCACTCTCTGAAAAACAAATCTAGCTACAATGACATTGCCAAAATGACATCAAATATCTGTGACCTGCTAGAAATCCATGACGTTAGCAAAAGAGAAGTTCAGAGAAGTTCGATAAACACCAGACACACTGCAGATGAGGAACCAAACATGCAGTTTGAAGTTGCTAATTTGAGCGTAGGAACCTGCTCACTGACTCTGATGTTGTGCCTTTGTGTATGTTTGTGTTTCTGTGAGGGGGTTTAAACCACAATCTCGCTCAGGTCAAACCAAACAGAATTCATATTTAAAGCCAAAACACACAAGAAGACAAGACATGAAGGTACAAATGTGCACATTTGTGCTTGGCTTGACTGAGTACATATGTGCTTGTTCATGCAGCTGGTCTCACAAACTAAGTGAGGTTTCCAATACAGAGACCCTGACTGCAAACATAGGCGTAATTGTTTTCATACTGCAAAAACTGTATTTTCTATGGCCCTACACCTACCCTACACCTAAACCTAGCCCTCACAGGAGATTGTGCACACTTTTACTTCCTCAAAAAAACTCATTGTGCATGATTTATAAGCCTGTTTCCTCATGGGGACCTAAGAAATGTCCCCACAAGGTCAAAATCTACTGGTATTCCTATCCTTGTGGGGACATTTGGTCCCCATAACGTGATGAATACCAGGTACACACACACACACACACACACACACACACACACTTTACTTAGAAATGAGGACATTCCATTGACTTCTACCGTTTATATAGCTAATTATAAATACAATAAAAGATCCCACACCCTAAATCCAACCCTAACAGACAACTTTCTGGTTTCACATACAAGCCGTAAACCTAGTCCCAGACTAAAACGCAAGTCTGAGATGTTTCAGCTGAAAGAAACTTGCACTGATTGATCTTAAAACATGTCAGTGTAGGGCTGTCGTGATTCGTCAGTTAGTTTTTTTTTTTTTTTTTTTTAATCTTCGATTTAATTATGTCTGCATCAAGTAACCGGCAAAATACCAGAAGTGGTGCATTCACAGCATGCTTCTCCACACGAACTGTTATCATTTACATGTGTGGAGCGTCTCAAACTCCATCTTTCCATGTTGTTGTAAGTTTGGGTTTAATATAATGTTCATCTGGGAACACAATGTGCGCCATTTCATCAGATTTGTAAGGTAAATCATTTATCAGCCTATGCAAACTCAGGAGAATACATCAGTATCTTTTTCATTATACTTTATATCTTTATATAAGTGTTCATCGTGATTTCAAAATGAAAGTTTAAATCCTCACTGAATTTACACTTCTTTTTGATGTCTACATATTCATTAAAATAATGTGGCTATAGCATTTCTGTGCTAGAGATGTGGCCAAATATTAAATTAAGTGGACATTTGATTTAAATGTTTAGTCAATATTAAACAAGGTTTAGATCACGCAGTAAAGTGTAAAAACAATCGTCAGGCTGTAGGTGCCCTAGGCAGGCCTTTGTTGTAATGTGTAATGTACATTAGCTCTATTGTTTATAATACATTATGTATTTCAGCAGTTTTGTAAAATAAAATCATATGATTTCTTGCTTTTAATTCTTTATTTGAACTAATTCTTTTTGTCTCATTACTATATGTATTTTAAGTAATTTAAAGGCTATCGTTCACTTAGATCTATTTTTATTACCAAACTTTTTTTTAAATAATTATAGGGCCCTATGAAATCTGTTTTATTTCCAAATTCAGTTTTTTTTTCTGATTTAATTTTTCTATTCTCTGTTTTTTTTTATTTATTTATTTATTTATTTTAATCAAAAGGCATGTCTAATTAATTAAGTTTTACAGTTTTATTTTTTACCAAATTATTTTCCATTACTTCTCTGGATTCCATTTTAATGATTCCATTAATATGTACAGTCGTGGCCAAAAGTTTTGAGAATGACACAAATATTAGTTTTCACAAAGTTTGCTGCTGAACTGCTTTTAGATCTTTGTTTCAGTTGTTTCTGTGATGTACTGAAATAGAATTACAAGTACTTCATACGTTTCAAAGGCTTTTATCGACAATTACATGACATTTATGCAAACAGTCAGTATTTGCAGTGTTGGCTCTTCTTTTTCAGGACCTCTGCAATTCGACTGGGCATGCTCTCAATCAACTTCTGGGCCAAATCCTGACTGACAGCAACCCATTCTTTCATAATCACTTCTTGTCAGAATTAGTGGGTTTTTGTTTGTCCACCCGCCTCTTGAGGATTGACCACAAGTTCTCAATGGGATTAAGATCTGGGGAGTTTCCAGGCCATGGACCCAAAATTTCAACGTTTTGGTCCCCGAGCCACTTAGTTATCACTTTTGCCTTATGGCACGGTGCTCCATCATGCTGGAAAATGCATTGTTCTTCACCAAACTGTTGTTGGATTGTTGGAAGAAGTTGCTGTTGGAGGGTGTTTTGGTACCATTATTTATTCATGGCTGTGTTTTTGGGCAAAATGTGAGTAAGACCACTCCCTTGGATGAGAAGCAACCCCACACATGAATGGTCTCAGGATGCTTTACTGTTGGTATGACACAGGACTGATGGTAGCGCTCACCTTTTCTTCTCTGGACAAGCCTTTTTCCAGATGCCCCAAACAATCGGAAAGAGGCTTCATCGGAGAATATGACTTTGCCCCAGTCCTCAGCAGTCCATTCGCCATACTTTTTGCAGAAGATCAATCTGTCCCTGATGTTTTTTTTTTTGGAGAGAAGTGGCTTCTTTGCTGCCCTTCTTGACACCAGGCCATCTTCCAAAAGTCTTGGCCTCACTGTGCGTGCAGATGCGCTCACACCTGCCTGCTGCCATTCCTGAGCAAGCTCTGCACTGGTGGCACTCCGATCCCGCAGCTGAATCCACTTTAGGAGACGATCCTGGCGCTTGCTGGACTTTCTTGGACGCCCTGAAGCCTTCTTAACAAGAATTGAACCTCTTTCCTTGAAGTTCTTGATGATCCTATAAATTGTTGATTTAGGTGCAATCTTAGTAGCCACAATATCCTTGCCTGTGAAGCCATTTTTATGCAACGATGGAAGAACAATGATTTCAAGCATCACCCTCCTTTTAACATGTCAAGTCTGCCATTCTAACCCACTCAGCCTGACATAATGATCTCCAGCCTTGTGCTCTAGAGTGCGGATCGGGCCGCATTTTTCTGTCCGAGCCCGGCCCGAGTCCGACAGAGCAGTAACCGAACCCGACCCGAGCCCGACAAGCATTAAGATATTTATGTCCGAGCCCGATCCCAGCCCGACACAGTTAAAATCTCTTTTTTCACTCATACTAATGACACATGCACTTTTTTTGTGTGGAAAGCCCGCTTTTATTAAGCAACTGTAAAAAGAGCGTACGGAAATGTCAACAGATGAGAGCATCAGTGCACACTGGGCAAAAAGCGCCGTTATAACACGGGCGCACTATCGCGCTGAGGTGACCGAGCCCGACCCGAACCCGAGCATCCTTTCTAAATATCTGTCCGAACCCGGCCCGACCCGTCGGGTTCCGTCGGGTACCGTCGGGCTCGGCTCGGGTATCCATCCTCTATTGTGCTCGTCAACATTCTCACCTGAGTTAACAAGACGATTACTAAAATGATCTCAGCAGGTCCTTTAATGACAGCAATGAAATGCAGTGGAAAGTTTTTTTCAGGATTAAGTTCATTTTCATGGCAAAGAAGGACTATGCAATTCATCTGATCACTCTTCATAACATCCTGGAGTATATGCAAATTGCTATTATAAAAACTTAAGCAGCAACTTTTCCAATTTCCAATATTTATGTAATTTTGGCCACGACTGTATATTAATATGTATATCTGTATATGTATATTAATATGTATATATTAATATCCATTAATATTTTAATAATCAAAAGCATCTCCAATTAATTGATTTTATTAAAAATAAAATGTTAAGTAAAATCGTTTTTTTTTATTTATGGGAAATTAGTCATTTAGATTAATCAATATAAAATAGTTATTAGTGGCAGCCCTATGTCAGTGTCAGTGTTTTGTCTCAAGATGCACACCAGTCATGTTTTTTTTTTTTTTTTTTATCTAAGGCACATTTATAAAAATTACCTAAATATCCTAATTGAACTATGGCCTAATCCTGGCTTAGCCTAAGCCCTGTCTGTGAAACTTTTTTCTTATACAATTTTCACAAATTAGGAGGCCTCCTCAACTCAAAAGAGGTTTTGTCAGATTTAGCTCACTTCTGGGTACAAATTTGACCCAAAAAATATGGTTAAGTACGTACACATAAACTTCTTTCTTGGAAGCTCAAATCAAGAATGCCTACTTGGAAATGTTCTTACATTTTAAAAATATTCCACCTTCATAAATCTACTCTTGCATGGTAATCTACTCTTGCATGGTCATCTTCTTACTTCTTTACTTCATTCTAGCACCATATTCACCTGGAGAAATTCATAACAAATCCTCTCAAACTGGGACCCTGTTTTTGTATTTCCATATAAAACTAGTAGCCGTCCCATTAGGCCACTGTATAACTTAAATTTATATCTTGTTCATGTTGTGGTTAGGGATTTTTCCTTCTTGCTTATGTATTATATTCGCTTTCTCTGATATTAAGCATTGTTAAAGGGATAGTTCACCCAAAAATGAAAATTCTGTCATTAATTGCTCACCTTCATGTCTTTCCAAAACCGTAATGGTGCGTTCACACCGCACACTTTGTCTGCGTCAGGCAACGCTCCCAACGCATCTAGTTTTTTGCACACTTCCCCTGAATAAACCATGGCAAACTATTGGGACTGGGCATTTTGGAATCCTCTCATGACCATGTTTCGCTAGCTAACAAAATGGGAAATAATTACGTTGAGAAAAGATTTGACATCCCGATCTCTTCAGCGATCTTCATCCAAGCAAGTTCCTCTACATTCCTGTCTTTATACAACAACGAGGACGGATCATACAATTCTCTGCGATTGCAGACGGCTAGAATAATTTTTGGGTGAACTAACCGTTTAAATACTAGCAAAATATGTACGTACAGGGTTTTGAAAAAAAAAAAAAAAGTGTACTGCATCCATTTCAATTTTCTATGGCCCTTATTTTATTTATTTATTAAAATAAATCCAGTGGTACTTGACAAAATGCACACACAAATTCAAAAACAAACAACCCAAAAATACTTAATTCTTTACAACTACCATTTGCACAAATTTAGGCACCATCTTACACTGCTGCAATCTATTACTATACACTCTGTCCCCTACATACTAGTTTTAAAATAGCTTTGAATGTATTAGCTTCTTGCAAATGTGTCCTTGTAAGCGAGATAACAACACACACAGTCAGGGCAAGTTAACTGCCTAATTTAATGCATGGTTTAGTCCACAGCCATCTGCTGAACCTATAAAGGTTTAATAAACATTACAAAGCATGCTAAAATCGGCATAGCTGACACAGTCTGGCTTCTCATTAGAATCAGTTGAACAGAGAACACAGATCTGAATGTGATTACATTAGTATGCATTACATGTATCTCGAGCGATGAAGACTAGGAAATAAAACAACTTCACTCACAGTGCCAAATAAGATTTACTTCTTCCTCCTAACAGAGACAGTTTTCTTTTAATATATATTAGATAATATATGGCCTTTATCTAATGTTATATAAATTATCTTATTCTAACATGATCTAATACAATAAAGACCTTCTTTCACAAAGATTTTGAAGCAAAAGAGCAATATAATAATAAATGTCCGTCTCCGGCAATGAATATTAGATAAAATACACTTTATGCAAACCATAAATCCAATGCACAACTGCACCTGTTAAAATGACTTTGTAAATGGAAGATTACTCAGATAATCAAATCAGTAAATAGCTGTTCAAAACCTAAAAGCAGAGCAAGCATAATTTCATTTACAAACACTTACAGTAGCTCAATTACTGACCACACTGCCGTTCTGAGAGCAAGTATCTGTATGATAAATCAACAATGAGCAGAGCAAAACATTTAGACATCAACAGTGTCAAAGTTCAGCTCAATCCCTTTCACTACAACTCTGAGTCCCTCACATGACCTTCTGAACTCCCCCTGTTTAAGCAGAGTGAACTGCCTGGACATCTGTCCTACAGACACTGCATTGTGAAACAATGCAAACGCGCCACATTCAAATGCATTAAAGACAAAGCCCAGTCCAGTGACACAATATTTGTTAAAAAGGAGTATATTAAAATTCGGTTAATCATCCAATGTCCTGCCCTGGAAAAAAACAGAACAAATAAAGAGCTTTAACACCCTGAAGCTGAACATGCTTCCCTTTTTATAACTTAAATCTTTATTTATGCAGTCATTTAATCTGCTTAAACCCCGTTCCTTCAAAATTGACTGTATCAGAGAACAACATGCATATTTCAAAATCCAAACAACTGATGGATAGAATCAAGTCCCTGCCCATCTTTTTTTGTGATAATCCATTACACTTGGAAGAATAGCACTTAATATCTTTCAGTTCTTTTCTGATTGTCTCCATGCTGTACGTCACCAGTCAAAAGTTTTCGAACAGCAAGATTTATATTTAAAAAGTCTCTTCTGCTCACCAAGCCTGCATTTATTTGATCTAAAGTACAGAAAAACAGTACAATTTTGTAGGGCTGTAACGTCCCAGTCGATTAGTCGATTAATTGGTCGATACGGTCTGGTTCGACCAAAATTCTGATTGGTCGATTTTTTGCCGCGCTCATTTCATCAGGTGGAAAGCACTAATTGTGTTATATTATATTAGCATTGCAGTCATTAGGATAACAGAGGTAGTAAAACGTGGTTCAGGCTGAAATAATTACGATGTATCATAATCGGTCTGTATATAGGAAACATAAGCATTCACCTCTGTAACATCTATATGCGTTAATCAGAATTACGATGCGATCAAATGGCGCCAAACATACGCACGTGAATTACACGCGCATCACTTCTCCGCATTCAATATGAACTGAACTACAACATCACCTGATGACAACGGTCAGACATACAGCGGTAACATTATTGCAGTATGAGGGGTAAAGAAAGATTCATTCATTTACATTCATGCACGCACATTTACAACTCACTCACTGACGATAGCAGAGAATGAAACCGAAAGTAACTTAAACAACTCCGGCGCAACTCCAGTCAGCGCTCTGTACACGCACAATTTAATCAAATGCCAATAGCAGGTCTACCTTTACAAAACGAATAAGGAATTTAGTACATAGATAATTAATTAAATTAGCACCATAGTATCGTGTATCGGCGATCTCTCAGACTGACACTAGTAAAAGCTTTATTCGTGTCTCAGCCGCGAAGCTGAGCTCTTATGTTCAGCCTCGTTCTGTGCGAGCTGCGCAGAGCGGCTGAAATGATAGTGTCTGACAGTTATACTTATATGACAAAAATAATTTTCTAATATGTTGCACATTACTCAAAAGTTCTTGTGATATCACTAGTTGACAACATAGTACTGTTTTTTCAGAAATCACAGGCTATGATATTGCGCAGGTGCACGCGATGCACCGCTGTCAGAGACGACAGACTCGTGTGTCAGACTCATTTCAGTGCAAAATAATTAGGTCAAAAACGATTTAATATACTGCAAATAGTCTATTAGTTTTTTGTTTATTTAAAATTAATTTAGGCAGACAACAAGGCTACCAAGTACTGAGCACAGTGCGTATCTAATTAATGTAACGTACTTTTTTTTTTTTTTTCTCCACAACGTCTTTTTTAGTCGATTTTTAGTCGAAAGTTTCAGGACTTCAGTCGACCAAGATTTTCTTTGGTTGATTACAGCCCTACAATTTTGAATGTTTATACCATTTAAAATAACTGTTTTCTATTTGAATGTGATTTTAAAGCTGAGTTTTTAAGTATCACTACTCCAGTCACATGATCCTTCAGAAATTATTCTAATATTTTGATTTGCTGCTCAAAAAAACATTTATTATTATTATTATTATGTTTAAAACAGCCGAGTAAAACTTTTTCAGGTTTCTTTGATGAGTAGAAAGTTCAGAAGAACGGTGTTTATTTGAAACAGAAATCTTCAGTAACATTATAAATGTCTTTATCATCACTTTTGATTATTTTAAAGCATCACTGCTAAATAAAAGTATTCATTTCTATTATTTCTTTCTCGAAAAAAGTATACTGACTCCAAGCTTTTAAAGCGCTTTATTTCAAATAAATGCTGATCTTCGGATCTTTCTATTAATCAAAGAATCCTGAACAAAAATTTGCTCAACTGTTTTAAATATTGATAACAACAATAATAAAAAAATGTTTCTTGAACAGCAAATCAGCATATTGGAATGATTTCTGAAGGATCATGAGACACTGAAGACAAGAGTATGCTGAAAATTTTGTTTTGACAACAGGAATGAAATACATTTTTAAAATATATTTTAAAAAACATATTCAAATAGAAAGCAGTTATTTTAGTAAAAATGTTTCACAATGTCACTGCTTTTGCTGTGTTTTGAATCAAATAAACACAGGCTTGGTTAGCAGAAGAGACTTCTTTAAAAAAACATTAAAAATCTTACTGTTCAAAAACCTGTTAACCTGGCACTGTATACTTGAATACTGCTGACTAATTGCTTGAGATGCTCCTCGTTTGTAAATGGCTTTGGATAAATGTAAACGTAATCGGAAAAAAACATGCATGTAAATATGATCAATAACAGTTTTGACATTTTACACTCCATATATGATTAACAGAAAGACCTCTACACCTAGAAACTAAAATGGAATATCTGCAATATGACTCAACCGGATATTGAATTTCCGTAAACAGGTATCTTCTGACTGTAACAAGTCTGAACATCCACCAACCAAACTAAAAGAGAAGAAAGTAATATATCAGCAAATGTCAAAAGCTCACTAGAAAGTTCACACAGTGTTTTACAGCAAGAGAGGAAATCTGTGGTTAGATGTGTTTGACTAAAGGAAACAAGACTAAGAGGTTTCCTTCAAGCACTCCTTTGTTGTGGGAGGTTTAGGGTAAGTCGTCACACCTGCGGGTGTCAAGCACTGGAGGGCAGAGACGATTGATTTCAAAAGATGATGATGTCATTGCAGATAAATATCAAGCCTATTTTGACAGTCTGACCTTCCCTGCATTCATTTCTTGAGCTTGACAGCTTCAGTGAAGCAAAGAAGTGTGGCTCTCAGGGTGTGGGGTATATGTGTGTATGTCTGTGCCCTGCATTACAAGCACACAGCTGATCATAGGCGTCCCTGTTTCACTGAGCCCTCGACACAAAGACCTGATTGAGAACAAGACTCCACAGCTCTGCAATCCCTCATCTCTCTTCATCTCCCCCCCATCTCCTGTTTTGACAGTCACGGCTTCCAGCCGCACACTTTCTCACCCTGCTCAGCTTAACACTTCTGCAAGTCAGGTGTGGTTTAATGGTTAAACCGTGGTCATATCCGGCACATGACAACAGAGGAATCTGGAAGTTTGGAATTTAAGAGATAATAAAGATTGTGCATGATCACACCTGAAAGCATATGCGTTCATTGTAATTAAAGTGATGAAAATTCCATTAGCAGTTACTCACACACTCATCTTACTCTCTCTTTCTATCTAATGCTGAACACGAAAGAATATCATTTAAAGAATGTAAGTAACCAAACCTTTTTGGTGTCCACTGACTTCCACTGTATGGACAAAAAATGTTCTTCAAAAATGTTGAAAAATGTCATACAGTTTTGGAATGACATGAGGCTGAGTAAACTATGACAGAATGTTGTTTTAGCTGACTATACTTTTAACAACCCTTTTGGCTTTGTATTAAAACAAAGTCACACAGGTTTGGAACGACATGAGGGTGAATAAGCGATGACAGATTTTTTGGGGGGGTGATGCGTCCTTTTACGAAGCAAATTATGTCTGATAAGGAGGTATGTCCTGAGGTAACAACTCATACAGAATAATAAAACGACAAACACGAGCACATATTAGGTCTATAGTAAAGCCATGACAATACTAACTATAACCAAAGTAATTAAAATAACGAAAATTATTATCTCCGGGGTTATTGAATACATGACTCACATATGAATTCTTGAACTGTACAACTACACAATAAAAAACAACATTATTAGACATTCTGGCCTCCGGTTTAACTTCATTACGGAAGACCTAGAACAGGACAGCATTGTGATTGACAGGCGTAACATCCAATGCTGTTGCAGAACGGGATCATTAACATTCCAAGACGTTGATCGACAGCCAATCAGATTGAACAGAGGTGGAACGTAACTGGTTGTCTGTGTCAAATGGGTGTAATGAGGCCCAATCCCCGGTCTAGCTGGACGGCATTCTCCGAGAAAAGTGAGGGGGGCAACAGGCCAGTAGGCTGTGGTGTTTGCCTCGACCATGTTTTACCGGTATTATCCGAACAACGGGCGGCGCGAATCAAAACATGAAGAATAGCCCCAGAAATCAAGCATATCATAGCAATTTAAAGAATGACAGACGAGTAGAGCTGAGTTGTCCTAAACAAGCAAAGCCAAATAAGAGCACAGCATAAGCAACCTACCCAGAAATTTTCCAGGAAATAGGGCGTTATCATCTTGCTGTCCTCCCTGCTTCACAGCACCGCTTCTTCTTAATTTGAATTGCCTCAGTTGGCACAGTTTAATCCTCCGTCCTCCCCCCGATGTTGTTGTGTCTGGTGGTTTTTCTCTTTTTTCCTGCTCTTCTGCTGGGTTTTCCTCCCTCTGAACACGACTCCACCTCCTTACTTGCTTTTCACCCGGCCCCCTCCACTAGTTCAGTATTTCATTGAGGTATGTATATGAAGAAACTGCGACGCCAGTGGCGGTTTCGTGAATTGATACAATTCCCATGATGCAATCGTTTAGTTTTCATATTCCACTGTAAAACTCAGCTCCTTGGTGTAGTGACTCTTTCCTGGTACGATCATGTGGGATTATACTACGAAATGTGATAAAATTACATAAGAGATGTTATTGAAAGGCTACAGTGTAATGAGTTACTTTTCTTGGAAACTAAATGTGACCATGGGCCACAAAGCAGTCATAAGGGTCAGTTGAAATTGAGATTTATACATCATCTGAAAGCTGAATAAATAAGATTCCCATTGATGTATGGTTTGTTAGGATAGGACTGAGATACAACTATTTGAAAATCTGGAATCAAAAAAAAGTGTCAAAATATTGAGAAAATCACCTTTAAGGTTGTCCAAATAAAGTTCTTAGCAATGCATATTAATTGTAAAAATAATAATAATAATAATAATAAAAAAAAAGATATATTTATAGGAAAATTACAAACTGTCTTAATGGAATATTATCTTAATGTCCTAATGGTTTTTGGCATAAAAGAAAAAAGTGCACCTAAATGATATATATTTGGCTATTGCTACAAATATACCTATGCTACTTAAGAGTCCAGGGCCACAAATATCAATAAAATATAGGCCTATACATTATTTGTGTAGCAGCAGGTACATATTTCTCAGTCTTAAAGAAAAAAAAAAAAAAAAAAAGCCACAATTTGCACAAAATACATGTGACCCTGCCCCTGGGTCATAAGGGTCAGTTTTTTTAATTTACTGATTTATACATCATCTATAAGCTTTCCATTGATTTACTGTTTGTTATGATAGGACAATATTTGGCCGAGATACAACTATTTGAAAATATAGAATCTGAGGGTGCAAAAAAAAATTATTATTGAGAAAATCGCCTTTAAAGTTGTCCAAATCAAGTTCTTAGGAATGCATATTACTAATTAAAAATTAAGTTTTTTGATATGTTTATGGTAAGTAAATTTACATAAATCTACATGGAACATGATCTTTGATTAATATCCTAATGGTTTTTGGCATAAAAGAAAGATTGATCATTTTGACCCATACAATGTATTTTTGTCTATTGCTAATATATCTGTGCTACTTAAGACTTGTTTTGTGGTCCAGGGTCACAAACATCAATAAAACAGGCCTATAGATTATTTGTGTAGCAGGTAAATTATATTTCTTAGTCTTAAAGAAAGAAAGAAAGAAAGAAAGAAAGAAGAAAAGCTACAATTTGCACAAAATATATGTGACGCTGGATCAAGAAAATCAATAAGTCTATACATTATTTGTCTAGCAGGTAAATATTTCTCAGTCTTAAAGAGAGAAAGAAAGAAAGAAAGAAAGAAAGAAAGAAAGAAAGAAAGAAAGAAAGAAAGAAAGAAAGAAAGAAAGAAAGAAAGAAAGAAAGAAAGAAAGGCCACAATTTATAAAGGTATACTCCAAAGTATACCTTTATATTTAATACCTTTGAAATTCATTAGACAAATAATGTAATCAGTGATTTTTGAAAAGTGTTTATTCTTATCAATGCACAGATCCAAGCAGTGAAACAAACTCACGTCCATAACAATGTCATACAAATATCATTACAAAATTTCTACAGTACAATATATATTCTTTGCATGATCCAAAATATTTGGTGGCCCCTAAAAATGATTACTTCCTATATTTTTAATCTTTCTTCAAAATCAGATTATAAAATAAAAGTTGAAAAATCACTATAAATTAAACTGCTCTCGGACCAGAAAAGGTAGCTTTTGAGCAAAGTTTGACTTCATTATTACATTATCTTAAATTCCACACATAGAACTATACAGCAGTTGGTGCAGTCTGGGGTGGGGACACAACATTTAGATTTTTTTACACTTTGTACTTTTCAAAAAGAAAACAAGACAGAAAAATTAAAACCATTAAAAAAGTAAAACCATTAGATTCATTACTGTGCAATCTCCGAGTCTCGTGGCCTTATTTATACCCCCACCCCCAAAAAACTCAACTTTAACTTCAAGGCGTTACAGTATATACTGCATTTGTATTTCATAAATAACGAATGTTCACATACATAAGGGCCAGTTACTTCCATTTTATCCCCACATGAAGTATCCTACGAGTGCCTATTATTGAATATCTCCTCTAATAAAAAAAAAAAGTTTTACATTCTTTTACAAGGAGACATAGTGACAAAAATATCCCCGTTAGAAAGGATATTCACCAGCAGCTGAATGAATTACAGTGAATTATATTATTATTATTAATATTATGAAACATGGGAGCCTGAACAGCAGGGAAAGGCATACATAAAAATAAAATTAAAACAGCAAAAAAAAAAAAAAAACATTAACAGTAAACATACCTCCTGAGGTCTCTACAACATAAAATATTCAAGTAGAAAATTACAACACATAGCAGCATTCATAAGTGTAAGACAACACACTTAACATTCATAATATCTGCCTACATATTGTTTCTTCGTTTGTTCTTTTCATATTTTTTTCAGTCATTAGAATCTCCGACCTCTCTTATTGGTTACAAATGTAAAACAGCTGGAATGTGACAGACAAACCGAAGTAAATAAAAACACTTTGCAGAAATACACCAGCACAACACAGACTCACAAACACCTGACAGTATCCCATAGTGTTCAGATCGAAAATGATAAAACACTTGACTGCTTACATCCTTAATGGTCCAGAACTTAGCTTATACTTCAAAGAACCATTTCACATGCTTCCATTAAGTTCTTAATACCTAAATCCTTACACTCCGGGATACATTCAGGCATTTTAAGGCTTGCTACTATTCACATGAGGGACACAATTACTGCCTCCACAAGCACTGAACTGTCCAGGATTATACACAACACAACATGGGACGTTTTTGTAAAACTTCATGCAGGAGGTAACGGAACTAAATAAAACGAGTCACGAAAGCAATATGCGGATGGAAAACACGTCACCTATTGTGTATGTGTGGAAAAAACGCATTATTGAAACTAGTCTGTATGAGGGGTGCTAGAAAAACCGATTGCTCATTGGGCCACCAACATGCACAAATCAAACAACTAAACATCCAGATTAACCTGATTAGTCGAAAAAGATATCACAAGCATCTTCAAAATCATGCTCTGAGCAAACTAAGCAAAAAAAGAAATCGCTGATGCCTCGAAAACGGACGAAATGTGTGTTTAGGGTTCACTAGTTTGGATCCATGTCAAGCCACGCTGGAAATCAGAAAGTGAGACTCAGGAACATTAAAGCCTCGTACTCTTCACTGTGTTAATATGGAGTCTTCCCTCTCGCTTTGCGCATGCTAACTTAATTTACCAAGAAGAATTTAGAAAAAAGTGAAAATAAAGTTATGCAGTCATTTCGATTTGTATTCCTTTATCTTTGCAAAACATCTGCAAAGATGAAAACCCTTCGCTATTGATGATATGAGAGGACTTGCATTTCTAGTTACGCTGTGTTACCTTTTAGACGGAGTCCCTAAATATGTTACGTTTTTAGCATTTGCCGTCTTTAAATTTTTACCGTCTACTTCTGTGCATAGCTGGCACACAAAACACGGTCTGCACACTTTCATGCAGTCGAGCTATACCCTACATCCCCCATGCATAGGACTTCTGCTTTGCGTCCAGTTGAGATTTACGTCACACCCACCCCCTCTAAATGATACAGGCCAGAAAAAAAACAAAACCTGTTTTTCAGAAGTTGTCTCCAGGCACTTTCCTATGTCAGAAGTGCAACACACAATTTCTTTGTGTCACTGTTGTTGTTGTTTTTTTGTAACCCCTGGATGTCCCGTTACATTAAGTGCCCTGGTGAATGAACGCTAACGATGTATTTAGTTTTTTTTGCCCACGTGGCTGATTGTTATGACATGATGAAAAAGCTTTCCTCCCTATTTTGGTTTGGCTTGGCGAGGTGTCGTCGACTAGCGCCTTAGCTAACACTTCCCTCCCACCCCGTCTACAGGGGTCCAGTGAGCCGTTTGGCTCCCACCCCTGGTAGACCACCCTTCCCCCCAGGTAAAGGGCAACGTATGCCCTGGGTATCAGAGGTTCCCATCCTCTCCCGAAGTGAATAAGCTGCAGAACAAGAGAGAAAGAGATCAAATTAGAAACATGTTACATGTACAATTTGTCATAAATGTAATTTATGATCTAGGTTAAAGGGATAGTTCACCCAAAAATGAAAATTTGATGTTCATCTGCTTACCCCCAGGGCATCCAAGATGTAGGTGACTTTGTTTCCTCAGAAGAACACAAACGAAGATTTTTAACGAAAACCGGTGCAATCTGCCAGCCAAATAATGGAAGTGGATGGGCACCAGACCTTTAAAAGTAAACAAAAACACGCACAAACAAATCCAAATTACACCCTGCGACTCGTGACGATACATTGATGTCCTAAGACACGAAACAATCGGTTTTTGCGAAAAACTGAAAAGTATCTATATCATTTTTTACCTTTGATACACAGCCACGTCCATCTGTCCTGAGCACGAGTTTAGCATCCGGCTCGTTACATGTGAACGCGCTCTGGCGTAGTATACCCAAACGCCGTAAGGGGAAATCGGTGAAAATTCCCGGATGAATTTGCGCAAGCAAACGTAATCTTTTAGCTTTAAATCGGTTTGAACAATCAGGATAAGCGCAAGTAATTACCATTTTGAATAGGCGCTATACCCACAATCTCTGTGCACTGTGTAAACAACGAGTGTTGTATTCATGCGACAGATCGCTTACGGCGTTTGGGTATACTACGCCAGAGTGCGTTCACATGTAACGAGCCGGATGGTAAACTCGTGCTCATGACAGATGGACGTGGCTGTGTATCAAAGGTAAAAAATGATATAAATACTGTTCAGTTTCTCGCAAAAAAACGATCGTTTCGTGTCTTTGGACATCAATGTATCGTCACGAGTCGCAGGGTGTAATTTGGATTTGTTTGTGCGTGTTTTTGTTTACTTTTAAAGGTTTGGTGCCCATCCACTTCCATTATTTGGCTGACAGACTGCACCGGTTTTCGTTAAAAATCTTCATTTGTGTTCTGCTGAGGAAACAAAGTCACATACATCTAGGATGCCCTGGGGGTAAGCAGATGAACATCAAATTTTCATTTTTGGGTGAACTATCCCTTTAATGTTAATTTATACAACTTATTTATGAAACTCATTTCAACAAAATAAAAATGCTAAAATTAAAGGAAACCCTGGGTATTAAGATTTGTATGGCTTAATATAACACAAATAATGTCTCTTAATGAAATATGTAGTACAAAACCCATGAAATTTTTACATTATTTAAAAAAAATCCACGTTGTTTTATACATATTTTGGACTGTGGGGGGCACCATTATTTTGTTGACATGAAATGGTTCCACTCTGTGAGCTACTGGCGCTACTTCTTGCTCATTTTACCACAACACAACTCGGAAAATAAAATACTGATATGATGCCACATTGTGTGGCTTTTGGTTGTAATTTTCAGTTGAAGGGCAACAAGAGAGGCACAATGTTAGTCTTCACTGCTTTTCCTAGCAATAAGAAGAGGAGAAAACAATAGGAAGATGCCTGTGGACGAATAAAACTTCATAAAGACCCACGTCTTTGTTCTCTCTACTTCAGCCCAGATGCCTTTGAGGCTTTTAATAGACCACAGCTACTGAAAGAGTTTACAAACGGCAGAGACAAGAAATGCTAGATGCCATCCTGGCAGGGTGTAAACATGCCAACGCTTGTCATGACGCCGCAGTCACTGAAGGAGTTTCTGAGTGCACATTTCACCCGATTTCCGGGGGCGTTTATACTCCTTGTGGGAAAAAATTGATGGTACAGCATTTAGTTTAAGCCTACGCTTATATCCATTGCCACCTGTAAGCTCTTTCAGGAGCTAGGGTCATCGTATTTTATTTTCTGAGTTGTGGTAAAAATAGCAACAGGTAGAGCCAAGTAGCTCACCGAGTGCAACCATTTCACGTCATTTAAATAATGGTGCCCCCCATAGTCCAAAATATGCATAAAACTATGTGGATTTTTTAAATAACGTAAATCTTTAATGGGTTTTCCACTACATATTTCAGTAAGAGACATCATTTACATTATATCAAGCCATGTCTCAATACCCGGGGTTCCCTTTAACATTAGCCAACCAATACTAAAAGTTTGTTTATGACACCAGATTACTAATGTTAATAAATACAAAAATGTTGTAATTTCAAATTTACTGGTCATGGCAACTGTAGAATGGACTTAAAGTTGATAAAATGCGATCTATGTTATCAGGAGCTGAAATATTTAAAATATTTTGTGTAATTGTATTAATAACAACATGCATGTGTCAAATTTAATAATTAGATAATTGGTAATGATTCAGTTAACTGGTTAAATTCTGCAAAAAGCAGAAATATAAACAGGAAATTAATACTTTAATTCAGAAAGTCAGCATTTAATTGATTAAAAGTGACAGCAAAGGCATTTATAATAAAGATTTTGATTTTTGATTTTCCATTTATCAATTCTGAAAAAAATTATCCCATTTTTTCAAAATATTGAAAAACACAACCATTTTTTTACACTGATAATAATAAGAATAATCTTGAGCACCAAATCAGCATATTAGAATGATTTCTAAAGGATCATGTGACACTGAAGACCAGTGTTGGGGAAAGTTACTTTTAAAAGTAATGCATTACAATATTGAGTAGTAACTAAAAAAAAGTAACTAATTACGTTACTTAGTTACTTTTTATGGAAAGTAATGCGTTACGTTACTTTTGCGTTACTTTTCAAATCTGGGCAGGGCTTGCTTGTTTGTTTTTAATATAAAAAGTTGGCAAATTTAAAAGGCTTTTCACACCAAAAGCCTCAGGCTTAGAGAAAAGTAAATTCACGTCTGTACAGCAGACCGCAGAAGAAAAAATGTCAACTCTTTAGCAATAAAAAAAGAAAGGAAAACAAATGTGAGATTATCTTGAATCATTTTTACTTATTAGTATGGATGAATTTGATCATCGAAGGTCGGCAGCAAAGACATTGGTTAATAAAATGGTATTGAATACATTTAATTATTGCAGGTTTTATTCTAGAACTAAAGTATCTTACTTACAATTTCTCTCAACATGGGGACAGGAGAGCTTTTAATCAATAGATGGGGGAAAAACTAACTGGTATTACTTATTTGAAAAAGTAACTCAGATATTTTCTGGTTAATTAAAAAGTAACACGTTATTTTACTAGTTACTTGAAAAAGTAATATTAATACGTAACTTGCGTTACCCCCTGAAGACTGGAGTAATGGCTGCTGAAAATTACATTTTAAGATATATTCAAATAGAAGACTTTTTAAAATCAATTTGTAATAGTATTTCACAATATTACAGTTTTTGCTGTATTTTGGAAAGTATTCTTTCAAAACATTGAAAAAAATCTTCCTTGCCACAAACCTTTGAACGATAATGCTGATATATTTTACATGTTACTATGTTACATTTGCTTTTATACAGTCAAACCAAAAGTTATTCAGACATCAGATATAATTTTTGATATTTTTTTTACTAGTGGGTGCAGGACACTATAGTTCATTTATGTAAGTGAGGATAACAAAATAAAGTAAACTGTAACATATTATATGCAAAAATTCTTCATACAGTGGACTACCAGTAAAATTGATCAAAATTTGGGACCAAAAATTATTCAGACACTTTGACCTGACCATGTTTTGTTAAAGTGTTTTTTCTGTAATCGCTATTGCAACTTTTTTACACCACACACCGAACAAAATTAAGCATTGCTTGGTAGTTGGTTAACCTAAATTGGTATCATCTAATTGTGTACTTAAATTTAACAGCTGACAGCTATTCAACCTAATTCATTACATGTCTTTCTATCAAAGTTATCTGACATTATTAAGATGAATTTGTTCTGACACAGTATAAAAAAAGTTCTTGTCATATTTTATTATCTTTTTCTAAACTAGAACGAATAATCTGTGATAATGTGAGAAATGTTGAAGGTGTAAATTTTGGTTTGACTGTATAATAAATATAATTAATAAAAACAACTATGATGAAGAATGGATGCTAATTAAGTGTATAACCGCATACCAAAGACTTGCAAGCTTATAAAAACTCATGCAAATGTACCTCTTCAATCAGGTAACATCTACACCCCATAGAAGGCTGCAAGTCTCTCTTTGAGTGGAAGGGGAAACTGGTCAGAGAAGCGTCTCCAATTCTCGTCTCCAACCTGGTTCTTAAACCCATGTAAGATCTAATAGGAAACACACACTTAAGTATAAAGCATCCTCTCATAATAAACTCGAAGGTTGTTCCCAACTCACAGACTCGTTATGAAATATTTACACAGCGCTCTACCTTATAGAACATTTCTCGAAGATCATCTTTTGGGTTCATCCAGGATGCTACAGCATCACAGAAAAATATAAAGTCCTAAAGGGGGTGGTAAAGAAAACAAAAAGGATCATTTTCAACTGCCAAAGCATTTAGAGAGACATCAGCGAGAATAACGTGCCGTACCTGCACCACACCACCAGGGTTGACCGTGATCATGGTGCAGATTCCTCTGAACGCAGAGTCTTTTTCTTCATTGTCTCTTATATTGCGAAGAGAGGTGCACCTAGTGAAGGGAAGAACCAGTTTTCAAATAACAAGCCTGTGCGGTTAGTTTGCAAGTGGATTCACACATAATCAACACAATATCATGACTACCACCTCAGAGCACCTTGAGACTAGCAAACGGTTTCAATCACAAATCTTGGTCAATCGAGAAACTCAAATTTTCTATATGTATCAAACATTCTCTTGTTGAAACCAAAAATTGTTTTTTGTTGCAATATTTCCTGACAAACCCATACTAATATTTTATTGTTAATATTATTGCTTCTTAATCATATGCATCTACTTCTTTTTGTAATTATGAATGGTTATAAGATCTTTAGCTGCTTTTTGCAGTAAAACAACCTACTGTTTAAGACAAATACAATGTCTATATAGCACCATGTATTCTGTCAGCTGCAAGTTTATAGAGTTAAACTAGTGCAAATTTTGGGGCAGGCATTCTGGGATAAAATCATGCAGCTAAAAGACTCCACATCTAATGGGGAGGAGAAATGCTTTTTTAAAAAAAGCTTTTCCATTTCTCTTCTTTTTATCCATTTAACTAGCGCTTCCGTTTCCTGAAACCAGCAAGCATTTGATATTACCCCATGCACTCAATTAGTAGTTAGATAGCGACAATAAAAGACGAAAACAGAAGTGAAAACTGAAATAAATCAATTGAGAATACATGAAGGTGCTACTGAGGCAAATTAAACGACAAGACCTAGAGGGACAGGGTTAGTCACATGGTTGGCAATGATTTAGACTGAATCATACAGAACAGAGAGAAAGGTAGAGAGAAAGAGAGGGATACCTTGTCTCAAATGTCTTGAATAGGCCTCCTACCATGTCGTCTTGTCTTTTTGCCAAGAAAATATCGATATTATGCTGGTGAAATGTAAGCTTTGCCTACAAAATCCTGGACGTTTCTATACTAAGAAAAGCGGGAGCCTTTTCGAGAACACTGGGACAAGGTTCGGAGAGAGACTGAGCGAGTAAGAGAAAGAAAGAGAGAGAACCATAGGGAGTAAAGCCAGAAGATAGACAGAAAGAGGAAATGAATGAAATAAAAGATTGAATAATACACACCAGGGTCTTATAAACTGCTGTAGCATGGGTGCCACCTCTTGAGGACAAACGTAACCAAGACGACCAATTGTTATTGCTAAGGTAACGCAATCACGGTTATACAGCACCAAACGCCAACCAAGACATGAGCGAATGAGGGGGGGGGAGGAGAAAACAAAAAGAAACAAACAAACAAACAAACAGACAACTCAGAAACAGAACTCAACAGAATCTGTGTATGAGAATAAACACAAGATTTCACTAGTGCTCTTCACAGCCCCAGACTACAGGGTCAAATGTAAAATATGACACTAAAAAAAAACATAGATCTCGTTTAAGGGAGGAGTCTTAGAAAACACGGCTCCTCTACAGTTCAGTTACTGAGAAACTTCCATGTTCTGTTTGAAGTGACGTTTGTATATGACCACATTTAAATCGCATGCTTTGTTTCCCCCAAATCCCTGTTTTACACATTAAAGACTAAAGAAAACAAGATTGTTTTCTAAGAATTTCTCCCTTAAACTCACAAAAATTTCTTCAGTAGAACAGAAAAGTCTTGTCTTGTCTTTCTGTCTCTTTTGTTTCATTAAGAAATGCACATTACGCCAAGCGAACTACATGGAGAGGACTAGATTCCACCAGGATCTTAAGAGGCACAGAGGAGGGAGACCTAAGTTTAAGAGACACAAAACTATGCAACATTCTCATTAAAGACAGGCATTTATGAACAGTCCAATGAGACATGCAGAAAGCAGATGATTGGCTCATTAGAGAACGCAGTTCAGTGCAGGATGGGCTGATTCAAAGAATCTGAAACACACTTAAGCACTGTTCACCATTATAATATTAATTAGTAATCAAATAGATGATCAAATACTCCCAAATTCAACATAAACTCAACATTGTAACATTAATGATGTAAAACCTGCACCATAACGAAGAGATACACTACTATTCAAACATTTAGGGTCAATAATATTTTTTCAATGCTTCAATGCTTTATTTGATCAAAAATACAGTAAAAACTGAAATACTCTTGAATATTACTACAATTTCAACTGAGAGTTTAGTTAATTTATTCCTGTGAATTTTCAGCAGCCATTACTCCAGTCTTCAGTGATCATTCTAATATGCTGATTTGGTGCTCAAGAATTGTATATTGTATATAACATTTTGTGTGGAAACATGATATATTTGACCATTTTTTAAGTTGTAAAGATAGAAAGAAGTCTTTACTGTTACTTTTGATCAATTTCAATACATTCTTGCTGGATATAAGTGTTAATTTCTTTCTTAAAAACATAAAAATCTTACTGACCCCAATCTTTTGAACAGCAGTGTGTTAATAGACTTGCATTATATCGTTTTTCCTACACTCTTAAAAATAAAGGTGCTTTAAAAGGTTCCTCACAGCAATGCCATAGAAGAACCATTTTTGGTTCCACAGGGAACCATCTTTCTTATGTTTTTATAATCTGAAGAAAGAACCTTTTGTGAAATAGAATGTTAAAGGTTCTTTATGGAACCATTTAGACAAAAAAGGTTCTTCCATGGCATCGCGAAGCATCTTTATTTTTAAGAGTGTATGCAACATGCTTGTTTTTAATTACTTTTCTTGAATAATCTTGAATAATCAAGTAATTTCATGTAATTTTCATGTTTCAACATCAATAATCAAGACATCAGCAATCCTGCATCAAACGTTAGCCGTCCTTAACTAAACAACATTCAACATCTATTGGCAGATATGCATTCACATTGAAAAAGAAAAGTAACTAAAACAACAGAAATAAATTGACAAACAGGAACACATCTACAAGTACCCTTGTTTCTGTGGGAGTATGTTAGGAGCGTTACACTTCACCCTCATTTAAAAAAAAAAAAAATTAAATAAAAATAATCAATGTCGGCAGCCATTTCGGCTCAGGCTAAAGCTTCAATTCGGTCAGTCCAATCAGAGTGGAGTGTAACTGGGAAATAATTTGCGAGGTACAGGTGCTATACATTCATCTAAAAACCACAAAACAGATTTAGATCTGACTTTAGATGTTTTCTTTGAATTCACTTGGGAAGAAAAGACTAATTAAGGTCCAAATCTTCAAGTAAAAATGTTCAAATCAAAGCCAGCAGGTCTGAATAGTTCTCTCAAGGTTGGTTTACATTCGTCATTGTTTGTAATATATCTCACTGACTGATGCTTGTAACCTCATTAAACTGGTCTGCTTACTAACATGTAAACTCATTGTTTTATTAATCTACTTCAGTCAGTACCACGGCTGGACGGTTACAAGGTCTGTTACTGTCGTATTTGAAGACAGGATATGCTGAGGGAACTCAGCTGACTTTGTATATAGAAAAAAATGAGCATAAAATACCTCCTATTGTTATTGTTATTCACAACCCAGTTACCCAGAATACTGTGGACTGGTAGAGCTTTTGACGTCAAGTATCCTGAAACCTTTATCAAACCTTGTAAGGTCCACTTCCTGGAGTTTGAATGGAGATTAATAAGCACTGCGGAATGGGGATTGGGAGAGTTTGGGAAAAGGAGAGGGCGGAAACCTCTTGTGAGGGGTCAGCCTGGTCTAGCACCCCTCAAATGGTACCTGTATTCTCCAGAAGTGTCTTGGGTGTGTTGGGTCTGTTTATGATCTCCACAAGTTGCTGTAAAACCATCTGAACATACGGCTGCATCTCAGAACCTGAGCAGAGAGATCAGTAGCACTTTAACTTTAAAGGTATGATTAAAATTTGGGAATTAATTACTGAAGATTACATTTAATCATTTAGCAGAGGCTTTTATCAAAAGCAACTTACAAGAGAGGGTAATAGAAGCAATCAAACTAACAAAAGAGCAACAATATGTAAGTGCTGTGACAAATAGGGTTAGTCTAACGCAGTACACATAGCAAGTTTTTTATAATAAATAAAAAGAACAAAAAAAAATAGACAAAATAGAAATACAAAACAGTACAAAAATAACTGAGACTGAATGGGGGAAAGTCACGTGAGAGGAGGCAATGCCTCCATTGTGATATGATTGGATATGACTGATTATGTTTGGCTGTGATTGTGTTCCCACCTCTTGTGTTTGTGCGCGTTTGCGAATCAGTCTGAATGAACAATATAATGCCATTATTGGGAAGACTAATTTAAAAAAAGTTAGTAAACAACTCACACACGTAGGTATAACCACTAACCAGTTTATGTCAAGTCAAAATAAGACTTAAAATGACATGAAAACATGAACTGTGGGAGTTTTTAGTGCATAATCTGCTTTATTTAAAGTCATTTATATTAAATGAAATTTAAAGAAAATCTCTATTTACGCTCACCCATTTGAATGGATATTTCTCCGATGGCCCATGTTGCATTGTTGCAGACTGATATCAATTCTGGATTTAGGTTTGTGCCCAAGATAGGCATGAAGTTAGCTAAAGAGGAGAGATTAGCACAAACAAACAAAGTTTAAGTGCCTGAAGGTTAACATAGATGGATCAAACTGAGAAAGTGTCAAAAAAAAAAAAAGATTTGATCCCCTGCTGATTTTGTATGTTTGCCCACTGACAAAGAAACGATCAGTCTATGATTTTAATAGTAGGTTTATTTTAACAGTGAGAGGCAGCAAAACAACAAAATATCCAGAAAAATGCATTTCAAAAAAGTTAAAAATTGATTTGCATTTTAATGAGTGAAATAAGTATTTGATCCCCTATCAATCAGCTAGATTTCTGGCTCCCAGGTGTCTTTTATACAGGTCACAAAATTAGATTAGGAGCACTCTCTTAAAGGGAGTGCTACTAATCTCAGTTTGTTACCTGTATAAATGACACCTGTCCACAGAAGCTTTCAATCCATCAGATTCCAAACTCTCCACCATGGCCAAGACCAAAGAGCTGTCCAAGGATGTCAGGGACAAGATTGTAGACCTATACAAGGCTGGAATGGGCTACAAGACCATTGCCAAGCAGCATGGTGAGAAGGTGACAACAGTTGGTGCGATTATTCACAAATGGAAGAAAAACAAAATAACTGTCAATCTCCATTGGTCTGGGGCTCCATGCAAGATCTCAACTCGTGGAGTTTCAATGATCACGAGAACGGTGAGGAATCAGCCCAGAACTACACAGGAGGATCTTGTCAATGATCTCAAGGCAGCTGGGACCATAGTCACCAAGAAAACAATTGGTAACACACTACACTGTGAAGGACTGAAATCCTGCAGCGCCCACAAGGTCCCCCTGCTCAAGAAAGCATCTGTACAGGCCCATCTGAAGTTTGCCAATGAACATCTGAATGGTTCAGAGGAGAACTGGGAAAAACTTAAAGTGTTGTGGTCAGATGAGACCAAAATCAAGCTCTTTGGCATCAACTCAAATAACTGTGTTTGGGGGAGGAGGAATGCTGCCTATGACCCGAAGAACACCATCCCCACGTCAAACATGGAGGTGGAAACATTATGCTTTGGGGGTGTTTTTCTGCTAAGGGGAAAGGACAACCTCACCGCATTAAAGGGACGATGGACAGGGCCATGTACTGTCAAATTTTGGGTGAGAACCAAGTTGTGGATGGGTCCTGGATGGGTATTCCAGCATGACAATGACCCAAAACACACTGCCAAGGCAACAAAGAAGTGGCTCAAGAAGCACATTAAGGTCACGGAGTGGCCTACCCAGTCTCTAGACCTTAATCCCATAGAAAATCTATGGAGGGAGCTGAAGGTTTAAGTTGCCAAATGTCAGCCTTGAAACCTTAATGACTTGGAGAGGATCTGCAAAGAGTGGAACAACATACCTCCTGAGATGTGCGCAAACCTGGTGGCGAACTACAAGAAACGTCTGAGCTTTGTGATTGCCAACAAGGGTTTTGCCACCAAATATTAAGTCATGTTTTGCAAAGGGGTCAAATACTTTTTCTGGATTTTTTTGTTGTTATTCTGTCTCTCAATTTTCAAATGAACCTACCATTAAAATTATAGACTGATCATTTCTTTGTCAGTGGGCAAACGTACAAAATCAGCAGGGGATGAAATAATTTTTGGCTCTCACTGTATGTTTAACTGCTTACCAATGCAAGGTTTGACATGCTGGAAGCAGGCTTTGGTCAGATCTCCCAACAGAGCAAAAGAACTCTGCCGGACCTCTGGCATTTTATCCTGAGAAAATACAATGTTTAGATTAGCATTGTTACATTACATTTCTCATAGCTGCTGTTTTTCTGATTTTTTATTTTTTGAGTTAACATTATTGGCATCTGTTGTTCTGTGCATGTAAAGATTTGCTGGTAAATCCAGAGGGACAAATACATTATACAGAGAAGATGTTTTCTACTCCACCTCAGTCGTCACCTAGATACAGTGGAAAACAGCTGCAGCTAGAACTTACTGTGCACTCATGTTGACACAAATGTACAATGGTTTAGACACAAGTGTTTTCAACACTGATAGTAATAAGAAATGTTTGAGCAGCAAATCAGCATATCAAAGTGATTTCTAAAGGATCATGTGACACTGAAGACTGGATTATTGGCTGCTGAAAATTCAGTTTGCCATCACAGCAATACATTACATTTTTAAAGTGTATTAAAATAGAACAGATTATATAAGGTTAAACATTGGTGCTACAATGCCGTGCTATGCTCTATAGTTACCTGCATGCACTGGTACATTAGAGTGAGAATGTTGCTACGAGCAACCAGCTGTTCAATGTTCCCTCCAAGACCCTCCGCTAATCCACTGAGCAGATCCAGAGCCACAATCATGAAGTCTTTATCAGGAGCCTCATAAAACTCCGGCTGATTTTGGTGGAGCTGTGAGACAGAGAAAGACATCATGTGATATTCACCATGATGGATAAAACAATCGTTGTTTTGATTCTAAATTATAAGCATTTCTTATTTTGCAAAGTTTTCCACACTCTAGTATTTCCTTAAATGGGATCGTTCACCCAAAAATTTAAATTCTGTCAATTACTGCTCACTGTCATGTCAGAATGCACAAGCTGAACATGTTTCGAAGACTGACATGGAAGAGAAGAATTGTTATTTTTGTTTTCTTTGCGCACAAAAAGTGTTCTTGTAGCTTCATTAAATTACGGTTAAACTGATGTCACATGGAATATTTTAAAAAATGTCCTTACTACCTTTCTTGGCCTTGAACATGTCAGTTGCATTGTCATCCATGCAGGGTCAGAAAGCTCTCGGATTTTATCAAAAATATCTTAATACATGTTCCAAAGATGAACAAAGGTCTTACGGGTTTGGAAGTCACAAGGGTGAGTAATTAATGACAGAATGTTCATTTTGGGTGAACTATCATTTTAAGCTGACAGTATTACAGAGAGATGAGGGGCTCTGTGTGTGTGTGTGTGTGTGTGTGTGTGTGTGTGTGTGTGTGTGTGTGTGTGTGTGTGTGTGTGTGTGTGGCTTCTCACCACGGCCTGGGCAAGTGTTTTCTGGACGAGGTTGACACAGCGCTGGTAGACAGGTTCACAGTATGGCAGAAAGCCACTCTGCAGGGCAGTGGCCACAGACGAGAGACACTAAAAAAATAAATCAACATAGAATGATAATGGAGATTTTTGCTTGTCTGTTGAGCCATAATCGGGTACATACATGATGGATTCAGAACAATACTAATATTTTGTAAAATAATAACAGTAGTTGTTTATTTGTGCACACATACATTACTGTTCAAAAGATTGGGTTCAGTAAGATTTTTTTGAAAGTGGATAAATTTTTTCAAGATTCTTTGATGAATAGTACGTTGAAAAGAACAGCATTTATCTGCAATATATTTTGTAACATTATAAATGTGTTTATTGTCACTTCTGATTGATTTAAACTGCCCTTGCTGACTGAAAGTATTAATTTCCTTAAAGGATTACTCCACTACCAGAATAAAAATGTCCTGATAATTTACTCACCCCCACATCATCCAAGATGTCCATGGCTTTCTTTCTTCGGTCACAAAGAAATTAAGTTATTTGAGGAAAACATTCTAGGATTTCTCTCTATATAGTGGACTTCAATGGTGCTCAACAGACTGAAGGTTAAAAATGCAGTTTCAATGCAGCTACAAACGGATCCCAGCCAAGGAATAAGGGTCTTATCTAGCGAAACGATCGGTTATTTAAAGTACAATTTATATACTTTTTAACCTCAAATGCTCATCTTGTCTAGCTCTGTGATGCACATGTGTATTTTGTGCACACCAGTTCAAGACAGTTATAGTAGGTCAAAAAACTCCCAACTCATTTTGTCCTTTAACTTCAAAATTGTCCTACATTGCTGCTGAAGCACCGAACCAGTGTTTACAAAGTGAACGTGCAAAGAAGGTCAAATGCCCTTTACAAAAAAAGGACGAGAAAATGAGATGGGAGTTTTTCAACATACCCTGTCTTGAAACCGGAATACACAGAGTACACATGCACACAGCAGAGCTAGACAAGACAAGCATTTATGGTTAAAAAGTTTTAGAAAATGACTGATCGTTTTGCTAGGTAAGACCTTTTTTCCTCAGCTGGGATTGTGCAGAGCCCTTTGAAGCTGCATTGAAACTGCATTTTTAACCTTCAATCTGTTAAGCACCATTAGTCCACTATGTGAAGAAAAATCCTGGAATGGTTCCTCAAAAAAACTTAATTTCTGAAGAAAGAAAGACATAAATATCTTGGATAACATGGGTTGAGCAAATTGTTAGGACATTTTTATTTTGGAAGTGGAGTAATCCTTTAAAAAAATCTGGCAGTTTATATAAATGAAATGTTGGATAACTACCTCCAGTAAGGGAAAAAGGTCTTTATCTTCATCTTTTAGCTGGTTCCATTTCTGAATCAATGGAGGCATCAGCATCTGAATATATTCCTGCACACAGAACACAAATGCACAGTTGTCATACATGTGTTTATTAAACATACACAGTCAATCACTAAAAAAACAACAACCCAATATGGCAGACAAAGAGAAATACTAAATTTCGAACTAGAATTATGTCATTCTTTTTATTTTGTAAGTACTTTAACCAATTACAAAAAGGTAACTGTAATTAAACACAAATATTTGTGTGTGTCTGAGCTGTTTTTAATTTTTACAGGAAATATTGTGAGACTCCATGAGGTTTAATATCAGTTAGAATGCTGCTTTAAAAGCACATTCTACCTCTGCTGTATGGGTTTGAAAGATGAAGATGTGTGCAAGACACACAAGGTGCTTGTGTGTATTTGATTGTGCAATTACTGGTTTGTTCAGATGGTGGCCCACAGAGTCAGCCAGAGTCCCAATGGCGTCATAGAGGATGAGAAGGTTCTTGTGCTGGTATTTACTGAAAGCAAATACCAACGTGTCCAAAATATAAGCAAGGTACGGCACCAGCTCAGTGCAAGCCTCCTCTTCAAGGGTAGCAAAGGCACTGTGGGAGGAAAGTGAGAGTCAGAGATTAAAAGAGTTGAAAGAAAGCTAAAAAGACATCTCAGTTAACAAAACGGTCTTTAAACAGGATTCCATGTCTATACATATACTATCAAGCAGCACAACAGTGCGGTGCATGTTCACCTGCAGGCGGCCTCTTGGACACGCTTGTTGCTGTCAAGTATCCGTTTGAGCAGTTCAGTCATGAGCGGTTTGAGGTAGGTGTCGGGGGGCTGACTAACAACCCAGTGTGCGTAGCGGCTGAGAGTCCAGCAAGTGATGGATCGAACCAATGCCTTCTTATCAGACAAACACTGTACTAAATGAGGAATCAACTCTGGCAAGTAGGGGATCATCCCCTGCATACAACCTAAAGCAAGAGAAGAAAATACTCCTCATTTAAAAAAAGAATCATTAAATCGAATAAAAGATTAAAGGTCACATCTTATTTACTAATATAATAATTGTAATTAACTATAATTTGGTGTGTCATTACTTTAAAAAAATAAAGCAATTATTTACACTAATGTCCAATATGTGTAACATAAACACTGTAAACTAAAGTGTTAACCATTTCATATAAGACATAGTTGTATTCTGAAAGTAATGAATTATTTTATTCAGAAAAGAAGCACTAAATTAATTAAACATAACAGCAAAGGCATTTGAATGTTACCTAAAATTTCATTTTTTTTTTTTTTTTTTTTTAATCATGATTTTCACAAATATATTAATTAAATATATTAATCAACCCAACTTTACATTACTGCATCTATGTATTTATGATCAAAATTAAATCCAGCCTTGGTGAACATAAGAAACTACGATGAAAAATCACACTGACTGCAAACTTTTAAACAGAAGTGAAGATAAGTCCAAGGTTCCCTTTTTAAATGCTAATGCTTATGCAATGAGTGAAATATTTAATGCATTCAAGGGAAATTTTCAAATACCTTCAGCAATGGCTCCAAGTACAAGTATGCCAGACTCTTTAATAAGCCACTCTGGATGGAACAGTAGTTCTTTCAGTAAAGGAAGAATATGCAACAGCAAATCATCTCTGAAAACATTCGCCAGGACATCTAGCGCAGCTGCAGAACATTTCCCTACACACAGCAGAAGAAATAATTAAACAAATGCAAACGTCTTAAATGTACATTTCAAAGAAGTTGAAGACTTGGCTGAGTCTGTGTCATGTTTCTTACTCAGGTTCCAATCTGAGATGGTTTCGTCATCATCCAAATCATCTTCATCATCCTCATCATCCTCAATAGAGTCTCCCCCCTCGTGTTGTTGGGCCACAGTGCGTGAGCGATGAAACCTTGGGCGAATGTCCTGCTCGTTGTCTGGGATTGCTTCATCCTCTTCAACGTCACCCTGGAAATCATTAACATATTAAGAGGTATTCTTTTTATTGGCCAAAACGTATAATTTGTTTTTGCTTCAAGGGGACATAGGATGCCTATTTTCCACAAGTTGGTATGATTCTTTAGGGTCTTCATGAAATGTCTGCAACATACTTTGGTTAAAATTCCTCAATGGTCATATAAAGCAACACACTTTTTACCTTGTCAAAAACAGCTCTGTTCACAGCGACTCATTTTGGTTCATGTCTTTTTAAATGATAATGAGCTACTGCTTACTCCACCCCCTCTTCCTTTTTTGGTGTATTCGGTGGTGCGTTACCATCAAAAACAAAACTAATCCACTGCGTCCTCAGTGGTCGGGAGAAAATGAAGACTTATGTTCACTTTTACATCCAACTACAAAACACCTGCATTGCTTATAGGATATTGTTGTCGCTACAGCTCTTTGAGCGTGGAGAAAACAGTCGACAGCGGACAACTGGCTGAGGATGTAAATATGCTAATACAAGACAGTCCGTCAGCAGTTGTGGGCGGAGCCTGAGCAGTACAACATCAGACTGCTCAGAAAATCAAAACGCTTGATAACTGAGACCGTTTAGGCTTTTTGAGGATTTAAAAAAAAAAAAAGGGTGAATGTATTTTTTTTATCATTGTAGGGTGGTTGTGTCCACACACTGCTAAAACACATTTAAGGCAAACACCATGTAAGTAGATTTTGCATCCGATGTCCTCGTAAGCGCTAATAGATAAACAAATCTAAACAAACTGACAATGTGGCCTTTTAAAATGTGGTTGAGCATCGTAACCAAATCATATGTTTGCTGTGTGTATGAACTCAATAGCAAATCACAGGTGTTTTATCTTTTACTTTTTATATTTAGGGGGGAATATGAAAAAGTATCAAAACAAAGCTTTAGAACCAAAGCGAGAAACTGACCTTCAACAGGATTATGTCAATCTCAGAGTATTTCATTCCATTCACAAGAACTGGTGTCAATCTGTGATGAAAAAAAAAATCATGACTTATCTTGATCGTTGTGTTGATGGTTTCTTTTTAATCAAAAGGACACTGTTTGCACATGCTTACTTGGGCAGGTGTCCACACAGAACCTCCTTACACACAGGCTGCTCGGCAAGTGTGAGCCAAAATTCACAGGCTTCCAGAGCGACATTTTCATCCTGATCTTGTGTCCTCTGCAACATGTACTGAAATATAGAAAAGGGCTGTAAGTATAAAGACATTGGCCCTTATTCGTGAAACCTGAACACAAAACATATTTGTGTAAACTGCTCGAAAAGTAATTCTTTGCAAAAATCCCCTGAATGTAACATAATTTTATGTACAAACTACACTTGTATTTCATGAAAAGGCTCATTGTTTCTACTTTTACCAAACTAGTTAAATAAAGTCCACAAGAGGCTGCTGTTGCTTCACTTTGCCTCCCTGTGATTTTCTTACCAAATTTATCAAAACACATTTACTAAGTTATAGAAGACAGTTGATGATTTAAGTTCTCATTTTCAGCAATCATGTAATAGTTTAGTTATATTACATTTTATGAGGGATTGCAGAAGGCGTGATCTAACCTCGACAATGTTGTGCATGTGAGGAAGGAGACGGTCTAATCTGACTTCCAAAAGCATGACTAAAGCTCTGCAAACATTCTTCCTCACTTCGGGCTCCTCATCACCTGCCAGCGCAAACAGGTTCTGTGGCACAAAGACACACACACATTAAAAAAAAAACACTTTTACTTCTTAGAACTAAATAATGACACAATTTCCTCAAAACTGGGATCTGGAATAATGAGTAAATCATAATGGATTTCTCATTTTTGACTGGTTTTATAGGTGGTACCTCAATGAAAGGATCTATGTGCAGCATAAGGGCCTGTGTTCTGCTGATGATGAACTGGTTCACACAGGCAATGGCATGAGACCTACAAGACAACAAGCACAGTATATATATCAGACAAGTCAGAATAACTGCTCAACAAGTAATAGTCTAAATTAGTATTACTGCTATGGACAATCATGGTGATATTTAAAAAAAAAATAAACAGTCTAGCACTATTAACTTGTTGGCAACCAAACACAGGAGCTGGTGGTATTGAATCCTAAAGGGATAGTTCACCCAAAAATACAAATTCTGTCAATAATTACTCACGCCGTTCCAAACCTATAAGACCTTCGTTCATCTTCAAAACACAAAAACCTTTCTAAGCCTTGAACATGGTAGCTGCATTGCTGTCTATGCAGGTTCAGAAAGCTCTCAGATTCCATCAAAAATATCCTAATTTGTGTTCCAAGGAGGTCTCACAGGTTTGGAACGACATGAGGGTGAGTAACTAATGCCAGAATTATTCCTTCAAGGCTGGCAGATGGCAACTATGTAGCATGCAGCTACTACTGTCACACAAAAATTATGTTGTAAGAGAAACCAGACAAAATCAAGACGCAGTGTTGGAAGTATTTCTGGAATTTGAAAAATTTGAAGTTTACAAGACTAGTCTACTCTCTCTCCACCTCTCTACACTTTTGAAGTATTGTGAGTGTGATTCATTAGCCAAAAAAGAAAACAAAGTGAAAGTCTGATATCATGACATTCTCTGTCTAAACGAATTAATTATAAGTAACATCCTCTCACAGTTTCAAACATTTGCATTCCATAAGGGAATGCAGGCTTATCTTACCTGATCTTGGGGCTACTGTGCTTGAAGAACTGCAGGAACTTAGGGATCATAACATTGAGTGGGCGGTCCAGCATGTCACTGTCCAGGATCTCAGCAGAGTCCTCGCAGATCTTTTGCAGAGCTCCGAAGGCCCCCTGAAAAGACAAACACAGAAGGAATTTGTCACAGACAAATCATACACATTTTCCCTTCTCACTGAACAACCTCAAATTTTTAATCTAGAAGGCTTTCATTACAATCAATCAAACTGTCACAACCAGTCATGACTGTCACGCAGTGACACTGAGGCCTTCAGTTGATAGACACTCCATTTCTATTTTCGGCTTGACGTGCAGCCAGCGCGACTGAAAAAATAAAGTAGAATACTTCTGCTGTTGCCTCAAGCTCACAGCTGGCTCATGGAGTGCGTACACCGAGGGTGACATGCAGATTTAATCCAATGCAGACAGCCAAAAACAGCTGTAGGTTAATTCGAGGGAAGAAGAAAGCAGAACATGGGAAATATTGTAAGGGAAGCCATGGCAGAGATGACAAGATAATAATTAAATAATATTTAATAAGTAACTAGACAGCGAAATGTAAAAACAATCAACTCTGAAATCAAGGATACAATTCAACATTTAAACAACACCTTAGGGATAGTGTACGCAAAAATGAACATTCTGTCATTAATTGCTCACCCTCATGTCGCTCCAAACCCGTAAGACCAGGGGTCCCCAAACTTTTTTCTGAGCAGGCCACATAATTTTCTTTTCTTTAATGGGGAGCCGGGTTGGTTAATAAAAGAAAATTCCATGGGCCGGACTGACTACTATTATTATTATTATTTTATTATGATTTTACCTGTATTTTTTATACCTTTTAATGCTAGAATAGTTTATTATTTTGTTAAGCACCACACATACAAATGATCTTTTTTTTTTTCAAAAGATATACAGGTGCATCTCAAATTAGAATGTCATGGAAAAGTTCATTTATTTCAGTAATTCAACTCAAATTGTGAAACTTGTGTATTAAACAAATTTAATGCACACAGAGTGAAGTAGTTTAAGTCTTTGGTTCTTTTAATTTTGAAGATTTGGCTCACATTTAACAAAAGCCCACCAATTCGCTATCTCAACAAATTCAAATATGGTGACATTCCAATCAGCTAGTCAACTCAAAACACCTGTAAAGGTTTCCGTCAAGCTGTCAAAATGGTGAAGACTGCTGATCTGACAGTTATCCAGAAGACAATCATTGACACCCTTCACAAGAACGGTAAGCCACAAACATTCATTGTCAAAGAAGAGTTCTGTATTCAAGCATGTTAACAGAAAGTTGAGTGGAAGGAAAAAGTGTAGAAGAAAAACACCAACCGAGAGAACCGCAGCCTTGAGAGGCTTGTCAAGCAAAATCGATTCAAGAATTCGGGTGAACTTCACAAGGAATGGACTGAGGCTGGGGTCAAGGCATCAAGAGCCACCACACACAGACATGTGAAGGAATTTGGCTAGAGTTGTCGTATTCCTCTTGTTAAGCCACTCCTGAACCACAGACAACATCAGGGGTGTCTTACCTGGGCTAAGGAAAAGAATAAATGGACTGTTGCCCAGTGGTCCAAAGTCCTCTTTTCAGATGAAAGCAAGTTTTGTATTTTATTTGGAAATCAAGGTCCTAGAGTCTGGAGGAAGGGTGGAGAAGCTCACAGCCCAAGTTGCTTGAAGTCCAGTGTTAAGTTTCCACAGTCTGTCATGATTTGGGGTGTAATGTCATCTGTTGGTGTTGGTCCACTGTGTTTTTTGAATCACACGTCAAATTCCTCAAATGCTATCGAGTCATTTTGTCATCGCTCTGAATTTTCTAGCTGCCTTGTGCATCACCCGTTCGATTGCGATGATACATTACGTTGAATGTACCATTCTGTTGGTGAATTTAACAAATAATTAGGCTATGTTAATAACTAAGGGAAATTTTAGTTTGAAAGCCAATTTTTTTTATCAAATACCAACATGATATAAGTAAAACATATTTAAAATTACATTTTCGAAATATGTCTCTGGCATTGTTCAGAGGGCCAGTCCAAATGTGGGGGCGGGCCGCATCCGGCCCCCGGGCCTTAGTTTGGGGACCCCTGCGTAAGACGTTTGTTCATCTTCAGAACACAAATTAAGATACTTTTGATGAAATGCAAGAGCTTTTTGAGTGACCCTGCACTGACAGCAACTACCACGTTCAAGACGTTTGTTAAATAAAGTCTTTGTTTTGCGCAAAAAGTATTCTCATAGCGTCATAAAATTACGGCTGAACCCGAAAATGGACTATTTTAACAATGTCCTTACTACCTTTCTGGGCCTTGAACGTGGTAGTTGCGTTGCTGTCTATGCAGGGTCAGAAAGCTCTCGGATTTCATCAAAAATATCTTAATTTGTTTCTGAGGATGAACGAAGGTCTTACAGTTTGTAACGACTTGAGGGTGAGTAATTAATGACAATTAATTTTAATTTTTGGGTGAACTATCCCTTTAACAGACACAGGAAATAAATGCTCAGCGTAAAAAAACAGGAATCTTCACGGGTTTCTTGGTCAGTCATCTGTTAAGTAAGCACTACAGGTCTAGCTATGAGCCTACTAAACAGGTTCATAGACTTATTACAAAACACATATATAGACAATACTAGCTAACATGAAAACTATTAGTACTAGTACTATTATTATTAACTATACACTGTATATATTAACTATATACTGTACAAAGGAAAAAGTACCAGTTAGAAAATATATAAAAATAAAATTATCAACAAAAATTGTCGGCTGCTAAAACATCATACTTCAACTTGATCTAGACAAACTGCGTGTGCCCTTAGAAAGATTAAAAACTCAATATTAGTTTTTTGGTTCGATAGTTTAGATATTTGATCAATAAAAATATAACTATAATATTTTGAATAGATTAACACATTTACATTCAGTCATGTCTGCTGTGTTCATTTGTGTTCACATAGCTTCATTGAACAGCGTACATTAGGGCTTATAGTTCAAAATGTGCATACTTGAAGAAATATTGATATATTTACATATGTTTACTTCACATTTCTTTAAACAGAATGATAATTCCTATTCATTTTCCACTGATTTATGAGATCCGATGAGCACTGATGACTGTCACAAGTCGCACCTGAATTTTTAACAAATTTTATCTATAAAGTAAATAAAATATGTGACCCTGGATCACGAAACCAGTCTTAAGTGGCACAGGTAGATTTGTAGCAATAGCCAAAAATACATTGTATGGGTCAAATTGATCGATTTTTCTTTTATGCCAAAATCATTAGGATATTAGGATATTAAAATCATGTTCCATGAAGATATTTTGTACATTTCCTTCCGTAAATATATCAAAACTTAATTTTTTATTAGTAATATGCATTGCTAAAAACTAAGAATAACATTTGGACAACTTTAAAGGTGATTTTCTCAATATTTAGATTTTTTTGCACCCTCAGACTATAGATTTTCATACAGTTTAATATTATTTATATTATATTTATTATATAATATTATTATTTATACAATTTATAATTATATTATTTATAATTTAATATGTTTTAATTAACAGCCACACCAGCCAAATCCTGGACAGTCTCCAAGAAACAGCTGAAATCTTTTCTGTGAGGTGAAAAAAAAAAAAGCTTTTCTGGACAATGCTAGAAACTTAGTGTTTCTAGTGCCGCCTTAAGATGAACTGCTTATTGCATTTCACATTTACCAAGTCACCATGGACAAAACCATTGGCTAAACAAATAAATGTAAATGTAAATATAGAATTCACACCCACAAAATAGCACAAAAAAGAATCTGATGGAGAACAAAACCAAAGCCAGACCCTGCAGCGGAAGGACCCATCCAACACATCAAGCTTCCTCCCGATCTTACAGACATTCCACCTGTAAGGATTCTAATCAGGTCACGAGCACAAACAGCGCCTTGGCAACGAGCTGTCTGGCTCGGCTGTCGCTATGGCAACTGTCTCCACTGTCAGCTTGCACTTGGTTGGAAATGGCACATTTTGAGCTAGAGAAAAAACAACAGAGGAAGCCTCCAGTCTTTCAAGGTCAAAACATTATCGACTATAACAATAGTTATTCCATATATATCTATTATATATACACACACACTCACACACACAAAGACACTGTCCTGGATATCATTAAATAAACAAACAATGACCTTTGGTCAGACCAGCTGTACAGTAAACGTGCGCTCATATATTGGCCAGTGTGGGCTGTGGCCACTTTAAGCCAATAAACTATGATTCAAAGGTCAAGAACATCTTACCCATATAAACAAGATAACACATGTCATCCCTGCACATTAAACCCATTACAGAGACCAAAACCGCTCTATGCCCCCAAGCTAAATAAAGTCATCCCTTACATTCTGGAAATGTCTCTCAACTGCTTCAGCCTTCATATAGCAATATGAGGACCCGCATGCCACAACCAAACCAGAGGATCACAGCGGTGCATGGATGCTTTCTCCCTTTAACACACGCACAGCTAGGTTGTCTGCTGATTATGTTACCACTTATATGTCTGCTGAATTAAACTCATGACCTTGTTCAACGTTCCTTCAGGCCAAGTCAGTTCAAACTTGGTAACGCTCACAGGGATCTATAGGCGCATCTACTTGCACAAAAGATAAAAATTCAAGTGTTTATCTAAATAATACATTTTAAATAAGCATTACAATTTTATAAGTGCCGTCATTTTTCTTCTTTAGCCTAAATAACACTGAAATATTGTATTTTCCAGGCAGTTAATGCACATTCTAGAGTAAATTAACTACTAAGTCACACTAAGAATAACCACGTTGAGTCTTAATATTTCGCCTGGTCATTTATCAAAGAGTTGTCTGTCTCTTTCCCCTTATAATGTCTCTGGCCCGGCGCTCAGCATGCTTCAAACAGTTGAGCTTGAGGTGAACATTCATGGCTGTAGAAGACTGGCGTATGATTCTCTTACTCAGCATGCCATTTGAAGATAGCCTGGGTGTGTGAGAGTTTCCTCATAAGTTACTTTTATGTAACTGCATTTTTCAGGTGCACACACACTACTAATTATAGACACATATTCTACGTAGTCAGACCACATGCCGTCTGAGGATTTGCCAATCATTACAGGCAGAGGGTGTGACATTCCACACACGCCCCAAGAAATGTAATATGCACTTAATTTGACACATCAAAAACAAGAAAAAGTATTTGTAAAACAGTAACGAGGAAAAATCTAGGTAAAACAGTCAAATCAAAAGGGGGTAAAACTAATATTGTAAAAATGCTTGCCAAGATTTATGTAGTTTAAAATACTGTAAATACTGTAACATATTTAGTAATATTGTGAAAGGTTATTACAAATTAAATATATGCACTGCATTGTAATACATATATATATATATATATATATTTATTATACACACACACACACACACACACACACACACATATATATGTCCCATAACCAGCAAGTTTTTTTTTTTTTTTTTTTTTACCGGAAATGACACAGGCTTCTTCCAAAAGATAATAAGACGATGTTCGATGTACAAGAGGCATCATTGTGGAAAAAAATATTTCTCAGCTTTTATTTACATTTGAACAAAAAGTGGCATGGGGAAATCCAAAGTTCTATACCATTCCAAATAGTCCAAGCTGTTCTAAAGCATCCTAATTACCCTGATTTATTGGGAACAGCTGTTTTAATCAACTCAACAGGTGAAAAACAGAAGCTCTCTGCTGTTGGTTTGTGGACAGTCATGACTAAGACAAAGGAGCTCACTGAGGACCTGCGGCTGCGCATTGTGGCTGCTCACAAGTCAGGAAAGGGCTATAAGACCATATCTAAATGTTTGGAAGTTCCAGTGGCTACAGTGCAATGTAAAATAAAAAAAATACAAGACGTTCCGCACTGTGAAAAATCTCAGAGGACATGGTCGGAAGCCAAAAGTGACACCTGTGCTGGCCAGGAGGATAGTGAGAGAGGTAAAAAAGAATCCAAGGATCACCACCAAGGCCATCCTGATGAATCTGGGCTCTGCTGGTGGCAACATCTCAAAGCAGACAGTTCAACTGACACTGCACACCGCTGGGTTCCACGGACACAGACCAAGGAGGACACCACTTCTCCAGATAAGGCACACAAAAGCCTGCTTGGCCTTCGCAAATGCTCATCTGGACAAAGAAGAAGACTTATGGCCACAGTGATATAGCCTTCATTTGGCATAAAAAAGGAGAAGCCTTCAACCCTGAGAACACCATCCCCACTGTCAAACATGGGGGTGGGAACCTAATGTTTTGGGGGTGTTTTTCAGCCAGTTGACCAGGAAACATAATCACAGTAAACGGCACCATGAAATAGGAGCAATACATCAAAATTCTCAACAACAACATCAGGCAGTCTGCAGAGAAACTTGGCCTTGGGCACCAGTGGACATTTTAGCATGACAACGACCCAAAACACACAGCAAAAGTGAAAGACATGGTTAGCAGACAAAAACATTAACATTTTGCAGTGGCCCAGCCAGAGTCCTGACTTAAATCCAATTGAGAATCTGTGGAGGGAGCTAAAGACCAGGGTGATGGCAAGGAGATCCTCCAACCTGAAAGAGTTGGAGCTCATCGCTAAAGATGAATGGGCAAAAATACCAGTGGAGACATGCAAAACTTGCTGGTTGAATAAAAGTAACTTTAAATCAGAATTTGCCAGGGGTATGAATAATTTCGGGCTTGACTGTATATATATATATACATACACACACACACACACACACACACACACACACACACAGAGCTGGGTAAATTACTTGCAAATTGTAATCCGTTACTGATTCCAAATTACATGACAAAAATCCGTTAATCCATTACATTACACATTTTAGGTAATATAATCAGACTTCTTTCAGATTACTTTTAGATTACTTTTGATCTAAGTCGTTTATCACATTGATTTAGATTGGATAATCTTGTACCATATCAACATAAAAATACAAAGAGGAAGTAAATGTATTCCATATGTTGTTATTAATAACATGAAGTGCATTAAACATCATATTATGTCACGGTTTCTCAAACTGGTGTTTGTAAGGGAACTGCAGGGGGTTTATGAGCTTATTGAAAAGCTAATAATTAAATAAATCATTAAAAAAACTAATATTTTATTTGTTTGACTACAGCCAGCGCCAGAGAACCAATGAACACGCAAATGTGATAATTAAAATATTTATTTTAAAATCTCATATTTTTAAGGAAAATTTAGAAAGAATTAGGGAGAATCAATTAAATTATGAATAATTTATTATTATGTATACACACACACACATACAGAGCTGTGTAGTAACTAATTACAGGTAATCTGGACAAGTCCTAAATCTGTCCATACTGTCACTTTTGATCCTTGCTGCATGAAAGTATTTGTTTCTTAAAAATGTATATTACTGACCCAAAATTTTTGAAAAGTGGTGTGCAATAATACATAAATAAATAAATAAATAAATGTAAAAAAAATTAATAATCTGAAAACAACAGTTTACAGTTAATGTCACTCATTTACATTTGATTAGCAACCTACAAATAGTGCAGAATTTCACATAGCTATTCCTCTTTTTATGTCATAGCACTTCCAAATCATAAAACTTCATTTGCAGGTTTAAACTGGTCATATTCATTCATATTTTCAGTGGTGACCTCTGACGGACACTGCATGTAGGAAAAAGATGTGACAGTCTGAAAGTGTGCACCGTCTCCTGACGCGTCTATGATCAGTTGTGATCACATCTGATCTCTACAGTAGAAAATAACTGACCTCAATCTGTGCTAACAAGCCTGCTCAGCAAGAGTCTTGCAGTCACACAGGGCAGAGCATTGTACTGCGCGCACTCTGAGTTCACAGTCTCTTTGTTCACGTGTGTGGGTGTATAAAACAGAATTTACTCCATTACTGCACGCAGGTACATAAAAAAAGCATCTCAAGATGTATTCACTAGGAGTCATAGCCCTGTATTTCTGCTCAATCCAAACAAAAACACTGCTTGGAAAGTCATGGGACATAAACCAGAAAGTGAAGTTTACAAAACACCCCTCTAGTTTACAGGCCAAATCTCCAAAATGCAAACTTAAACTATCCATCAACTAAGCAGAGATAGGTTTGTGTGTTCATGGGTTTATGTACTGATCTAATGCCAAGACTTCGCCTTCTTAGCCTCAAGTCCAGATGGAATTCACAAGGAGTTTTACATGCATGCGTCAGCAAAACAAATTTGTTTAAATGCACATATATAAAATTACTTCAATATTAAGAATAATAATATTCTTTATCCACCTTTTTCTTCCAGTAATAGCCATTTGTAAATTGTATGGGTCTGGCTTCCAGTCTCATCCATGTCCAGTTATTTTTAGCTGTACAAAGCAGGTTATTAATCATGTTATTATTACAGCTTATAACCCATATTATTTTAATGTGTTATCCTAATTATGAACACACTGGTTTGTAGTGCAAGCAGTTTTACCGTTTACTACTACCCTATAGCGGATGTTGAACCAGAAGTCTCAGCCATAGGCTCAGTGTTTTCTTCTTTTTAGTTTTAAGACAAAACATTTACTTTCAGAGAACATACATAATGATTCAAACAAAGACACTTTTAATATACTAGTGTTGGACAGCCTCCAGTGACTACACAGCACTCTGGAATCGAATGGCTATTTTAAGAACTTGTTTCCTTTGCCCAAATTACAAAGACAAAATGATGCATGCATTATTACAAACTTTTGAAACTGATTGATCCGGTTGTAGCTTCTGGGCATTCTATCAGAGCAAAATATAGGATTTATAGTGCATTCACATCCATACCATGTCAGAATTATCACTATTAATACCTAATTATCAGAGAACATATCAGAGAATTTTAAAGGGATGTGCATTATTTTTTATTTAGTACTGACCTGAATAAGATTTCATATAAAAGACATAAAAT
>NC_133365.1:29836600-29869100 GCF_049309525.1 Garra rufa | reverse complement strand
TATGAATATAAAGACATAGTACGGAAAACAATTTAATAACAAGCAGTCTCATTCCAGTTTTATTTTGAAGCGCATTACTCACATTTTTATGAAAGAGTTGATTGTTTGAAATTCTATCAAAGGATTAGTTCACTTCCAGAATAAAAATCTCCTGATAACTCACTTACCCCCATGTGATCCAAGATGTTTATGTCTTTCTTTCTACAGTCGAAAAGAAATTAAGGTTTTTGAGGAAAACATTCCAGGACTTCAATGGTGGCCAATGGCTTGAAGGACCAAAACTCACTTTCATCAATTTTTTTCCTCCAACTATAAAATCATCTTACATTTTTGTATCTTTCTTTGCACGTTCGCTTTGTAAACACTGGGTCGGTACGTCCCCCTACATCATGCGTGAGGTCGAGCTAGAGCGTTTGTGGTTGAAAAAGTATACATTTGTATTTTTCTTAGAAAAAAATTACGATTGTTTCGCTAGATAATACACTTATGCTGCGTTCCAGGCAGGTTTTTTAACTGGTAAATCACCACTTCAAACCACGACTCACGACTTTGTAGCGTTCCAGGCAAGTCACGCCAAACTGCCTGGGCACATTTATGAATTATTAGTATTTTTATATTATTATTAATTTGATTGCAACGTTATATTGTCCTAAGCTCTATTTTTCCACCGTGTGCCACTTGTATAAACAACGCACGCATTAGGGCTGACTTTGTTGTTTCGCGGGCTACGTTACCTCAGAGCTCGTAACTGGGAGTCCATTGATCTAGTACAAGTTCAGTGCACTTTCACTGGTAGAAGGTTGGAAAAATCGGGTTACGGGTTGCCTGGAACGCGGCATTACTCCTGTCTGGAATCGTGTAGAGCCCTATGAAGCTGCACTGAAACTGAAATTTGGACATTCAACCTGTTGGCCACTATTGAAGTCCACTATATGAAGAAAAATCCTGGAATGTTTTCCTCAAAAGATGAAAATGTCTTTTCATCTAAAGAAATAAAGACAAAAACATCTTGGATGACACTGGGGTTAGAAAATTATCAGGAAATTTTCATTCTGGAAGTGAACTAATCCTTTAAAATGACAGTTGACCAAAAAACTGTCACTATTTGCTTTCCATAGGTCCTTCCAAACCTGTAGGACTTACTTTCTTTTGTGAAATACAAAAGAAACCAAAGGGTACTGAAAACAGTTTTCGTGACCATTGACTTCCATTATAATGGACAAAAAAAGTATATAGTGGGTTTTCACAACATGTCATTAATTGGCCATATTGGCAGCACTTAATGTAAACAACGCCACTGAACCTAATTTTCACGGTACTAATCGGTCGAACCAGGAAAAACATTTGGAGTACTACAGACTGCTGTAAAGTTATAACAAATCAAGGAGAAGAGTGCAAAAAAATGTCTAAGGAATAAAAGGAGTTAACCAAACTAAACCAGGGTTTTCAGGGCAAGAATCTTGAAAACAGTCAAGTTTGTTCTTATCATTTCCGGTCAAGTATGTCAAATATTAGGCTAATATCTTAATTATTATTGCTTGTACATATCTTTACCACCTATTAACTTTAGTTTGTCAAAATATTGTGCCTCTTCCTGCTTACTAGGTCCTTGTCTATATGATTTAGCAGCTTTCACACATTTTTTTCTCTGTGGTTTAGACAGCAAAAATTAGCAGAACAACATATTCAGTAGCATTAACTGTACAATCCATGCTGTTGTTTACATCCAAGTATCGCCAATATGGCCGCGCATTCAGGTTACTGACCAAATCGTGGCGTAAGTGCAAACCCTCTATTCATTTATGTTCTACAAAAGAAAGCAAGTCATACAGGCTTGAACCTAGCTAAACTTTAGTCAAATAATTTACCATTTACACATACTGGTAATTCAACAAAATATATTACACAAAGGCTATTTATATATCTTATACATTTGTTGTGACATTTATTGAACCTGAAATTTAGAAAACGTATTTTTGTTTTACGTAAAATCTTGTCGTAAAAGTTTAAGTATAAACATGCGTAGCATTTTCTCATGGCTGCTCCTTTCAATCACAGGCAGCTGTGTATGATGGACAAAAACGATGCATCATTTGCTAGATTAAGAGGGCGTCACAGTTCACCCACTGACACATCTTACTCTCCCCTATGTGGAATAAAGACTGAAACATCGCTAATGTCAGATGTCTTTGTCTGAGCTGCATCTGATTATGTGCCAGCACGATAACAATACTCGCGTCACTGCAGCTGGAGGTCCGTCTAATCATACGCTGCGTCTCAGAACATAGTGAGGAGCCTACATAGACAACATTTCAATTTGAAGTGTTCCAAACGATGCCAAGATACGCTGTCTAATCTAGGTTTTGCACACAACCATAACGTTCATTAGATCAGATGATTGTTTATAAATAATCTTAGAGATGCGCGTGTGCTGTAGGCAGTAGACACACAACAGCTGGACCAGCTATCTGATCTAAAGCTTTAAGAGACAGTTCAGACAAAAATGACAATTCTGTCATTTACTCATCCTCGTGTCATTGCAAACCTACATGATGTGTAGATTGTGTGGATATTTTCTTAATCAAACAGTACTGGCACCAAATTGGCACCCATTGTACGGACAAAAAAGCACTGAGACGTTTCTCAAAATGTCTTCATTTATGTCCACAACAAAGTCATAAAGATTTGGAATACGGTGAGGGTGAGTAAATAATGACAGATGTTCGTTTTTGAGTGAACTATCCCTTTAAGTTAAACACTCCGCGATTGAAAGCCAGCTATACCTACTGACGCCGAACAGACACCACCCTGATCTACAGATAAAATATAAACAAACCGCATAAAAACACTCCGTGTGTTTCAGATCTCAAGAAAATATTACGGTTTGAGCTAATCACAGGCCAGCTCCTTCTGAAACTCTGCCACCCCCTTGTTCACCGCCCTTCAGCACTCTGTTTGAACAGTGAGGTAAAGGATACTTGTTGGACGGATCGTTGCGTGGATGTGTCGGGGGACTGTGATTCCTTGAGCAGCTGTAAGATCTGCTGAAGTCCCTGCTCGTCGGGTTTCCACTGGCACTCCATCTTGTATGGCTGGAGCCTCTCTCTCTCTATAGGCGCACAGATCTACACCCTTTCACATCAAATAACGGCCTCCACCTTGACCTTCGGCTCTAAGACAGGTTGTTATCGAGAGGAAGATGAAGAAGACACCTCTGCTAGAGTCCACTGTGGATAGACCCGGGTGAAAATGAGCGTGTTTCGCGGGCGTTGTGTTGCTGGTGACGCTAGGCTAGCTTACATACATGGACTCGGTCTGGTCCGGATCACCGCACATCGACAGCGATAAGCCTCTGCGTTGCACCGTCCGGGTCCTAGCGCCGGTCGAATTGACGGCTGGAGGGATTTGGCGGGGAAACCCTACATGTGACCCCAAGAAGACAGCGACACAAGCCCGGCTAGCTCAGTCGGTAGAGCATGAGACTCTTAATCTCAGGGTCGTGGGTTCGAGCCCCACGTTGGGCGAATTCTTTATTTGCAGGCTACAATTGCTGCATTGTTCTGTGAACAACAATTACAATACAAACAGACAAAGGAATCATAAGGTCCTACTGTATAATATATGCCAGAGATAGTTCACCCACAATGAAAATTTTGTCATTTTCTCACCCTCACTTTGTTATAAACCTGTATAATATTCATCTGTGGAACATAAAATAAATGTTTCTGCTTTCCCCCCTTTACAATGGAAGTCAAAAGTAACCAAAACTGTTTGCTCACCAACATTCTTTAAAATATCTTCTGTTTTACACAGAAGAAAGAACATCATACAGGTTTGGAAGGGTGGGTAATGATGTCAATTTAATTTCTAGTCAGGGTTGCCAGGTTTTCACAACAAAAAACTCCCCAACTGCTAGTCCCAATCGCATTTTGGAGGGGGCCCCCTGGTAAAAATTGCATTCCGGGGGATAAAATACATGTTTTTTGGCAGGGTTTCCCTGGTAAAATTTGCATTCCAGGAGACATCTTAGTCCTGTGCTGGCCACAGTAGCTTCTCTAAAGGGAGGGGTGAGCGGTGGACAGAGCCGTTGGTTGCAATTTACAACCTCACCACTAGACGCCACTAAAATGTACACTCTGCACCTTTAAGTTAAATATACAATTTTAAATACAAAATTTTATTTAATTTTCTCATTTTTGTCAACTCAACGTTCTGGACAGTCAACAGGCATTTATTTTCTGGGAAGCGTTGCCCCCCAACCCCCAGCTAAACATCACGTTATTGAGGTCGCTTTAACCAGTGGGCATAAAAAAAAACCCTCAGTAAGCGTGTTAAAGTAGCCCAATTCTTTGGGAAAACCGCAGACTTGGCAACACTGTTTCTGGGTGAACTGTCCCTTTAAGACGGTTTGACATAAAAAAAATAAATAAATAAATAAAATGAAGAGACTTGAATGGTCCGTGTACCTACGTATAATTGGTTTTCTCGTTTTTGTTTTCAAAACAAACAAACGAATAAATGATTGGTTTATGCAATATTTACATTTTCTCCGGAACACAAAAACGAATTTCATTCATATTTTCTATTTTGTTTTCATTACACGTCGTTCAAATGCAGATATTAAAAAGTCAACAAAACCAAATCGAAAAATTAAAGTTTTTTTGAACAAAGCGCGTTTTAGTACACCGGAAGCTCGCTGCTGCCGCTGAAGGTTTTCACTTGAGACATAAAACATAAACGTAAACATACGGAGCCCGCTGTGTCACCTGCAGGAGAAAAATAATCAATCCATGGCGACGGTTTTGCAATTCGTCCCCTCAGTTTATAAACCGTACTCACGAATTCTTAAACTGTTCCCTCGGTTTAATAAATCGTGCCCACGGATTAACAATCCTGGAGCTCAGATTTTGTAAACCGTTCCCTCGGATTTTTAATTCATAATCTGTGCGCACGCTTTCGCAATCAGTTCCCACGGGTTTGTAAACTGTACTCACGGATTTGTGGCCCCGCCCCCAGATTCAATAAGGCTACCTGTTTATAGGTGCTGGATGCATTGTATTGCCTTTATTAAACTTTATTTTTCATAGTAGGCTATATGAGACCATGCAACTGACAAAACAATGTTTTTAGCGTTTATTTTACATTAATAACCAATAGAATAGCTGCTAAAACACCACATCTGTGTTTTATCCTAATGATGATTAATGTAAAATAAACGCTAAAAAGAGGACTATTTTGTAAGTGCGAATCATGCTACTTTAACGCACCAAAATAAAATAATAATTGAAGAGCGGCTTCAAACGGCTTTGCCTTATTTTTCAAAATATAAAATCGCCTGAATTTTGTAAAAAAAAAAAAAACGTTTGGAGAGAAGGTAAAAAGCAATACAAAACAAATAATTTACAGGTTATGTTGTCATTCCTTTGCTCTCAAACTGAATGCAATGTAATAAGAGGCCTTAATTAATAATAACATTAACAGTGAAGCATGCATCTAACTCTGGGTGAAAAGCTTATAATAAAATCGCCAAAATTCGTCTACGTGTTAAGAATGAGTATAATTTCCAAAGCTGTAAAAGGTTATTTAAAAATAAAGCATTCATTATAATAAACAGTTTACTGTCTTAATGTCTCCATTTTTTTAGTCTACAAATTAAAATAATAATTACAATTATTAGTATTATTTACGGTGAGCATTGCTGTCACAGACATAAGAACCCTGCACAGGCCTCAAATCTATAGGCCCTAGATGCTGGCCCGAGTTTATCAGAATTCAGTAATATGGGCCCCAATCCGACCAAACCCGTCTTTTCCCCCTCTTCTCACAAAACAGCGTATACTACTGTTTCAGCTATTAAAATAGTCCAGTTTTGTATGTAACGCAAAGTGATTATATTTCGTTTCGTTTTTATTAAGTTAATTTAGAAAAAACATTTGGAGCATTTTTTTGTTCGTTAAATATAAGTTTTTGATTTTTAAAGTAACGACCAAGCGGCAAGCGGCAGAGAATGAGTTGATCATATTGTGTTTGATCAATTTTGCCTTCTCAGATAATCACAACTTGCCTAAAATAAATATAGATCTAGGCCTAAAAGAGTTAAAATATAAAACAATGTTAATTTCAACGTTAAAATAATATAAATGTGCGCTATTAGGCACAAATGCAATTGTTTGCTTTGCAGGACATAGAGGAGCCAGCGCAATCACTTGCATTTTTGCAGTGGATACAATTTAAAATATTCCGTTATTTTTGCTCATAAAGGTACGAGTAATACATTATTCGGAACTGTAAATGGTCTACTTTTATTTGTGTGCACTCACAATATCAACAAAATGTTGCAAACAGTGCTTGAAACATTGAAAACAAACATGATCCCCTCATGCCATCTCAAGGAGCCTTCTCAGCAAAACTCAGCGAATTAACTCACAGACAAGATATTTATAGAAAGCTTTAAATTATTACTTAACGAAAGAGAACAAATCAAAAACAAAAACTATTTCATCATGTAGTCTTGTAAAGATTAATTTCTCTCTAAAGGCGCGTCCAAAGAGGAAATGGCGATCGGCAACTTCATCCTTGCGAGACACTGACTCAGAAAACACAAGCGTTTTAGCCTTTATTTTACAATAGCCTACTTGCCAATGGGATAAAACACAGGCGGTGAATATAAACACTTTTATATTAGTTTAATGTTGAAATTAAGATTGTTTTATACTTGAACACTTTTAGGCCTATAGATTTTATTGTAGGCAAGTCGTGATGATTTGAGAAGGCAAAACTGATCAAACACAAGCTATGATCAACTCACTGTCTGCCGCTGGCTGCTTGGTTGTTACTTAAAAATATATATATATATTGAACGAACAATAAAATGCTCTAAACATTTTTCTAAATTAACTTAATAAAAAAACGAAATGAAGCAACCACTTTGCTGAACTATTTTAATAGCTGAAACAGTATATAAGCTGTTTGCGTCACCGTAAATAAATAATACTACTACTAATAGTAATTATTATTATTATTTTAATTTATAGGCTAATAAATGAGTGCACTTAAGACAGTAAAATGTTTCTAATACAATAATTCATGAATGTTCTATTTTTAAATAACCTAGAAATGTGTTTGCGAACTATTCATTCTATGAAGACATATTTTGGTGATTTTATTATAAGCTTTTCACCCAGAGATAGATGCATGCTGTTAATGTTATTATTAAATATATATTATTACATTGCATTCAGTTTGAAAGCAAAATAATTAACATAACCGGTACAGTTTTGTATTGCTTTTTACTTTCTCCTCTCCAAACTCTATAATTTTTCAGAAATGGTTTATAAACTCAGGGGACAAATTGCAAAACCTTCGCCACGGATTGATTATTTTTCTCCTGCAGGTGACACAGCGGGCTCCGTATGTTTACGCCCGTCTCAAGTGAAAACCTTCAGCGGCAGCAGCGAGCTTCCGGTGTACTAAAACGCGCTTTGTTAAAAAAAACTCTAATTTTTCGATTTGGTTTTGTTGACTTTTTAATATCTGCATTTGAACGACGTGTAATGAAAACAAAATTGAAAATATGAATGAAATTCGTTTTTGTGTTCCCGAGAAAATGTAAATATTGCATAAACCAATCATTTATTCGTTTGTTTGTTTTGAAAACAAAAACGAGAAAACCAATTATACGTAGGTACACGGACCTTGAATGAACTGAAAACTTGATTATCAGATTTAAATGAATACGCAAATCAAATTTGATCAGTTTCAGAATTTAATTAACCTATATATACAATTTTAAATACATAATTTTATTTAACTTTCCCATTTTTGTCAACTTGCCAACAAGTTCTGGACAGTAAACATGGACATGTTTTTAATTTCTGGGCAGAGTTGCAGGTTTTCACAACAAAACTCCCCAACTGCTACTGAAAACTAGCCCAACCTGGTAAAAATTTGCATTCCAGGAGGTAAATATCATGTTATTGAGGTCGCTTTAACCAGCGGACATAAAAAACAACCCCACGGCAACAGTGTTACAGTACCCCAATTCTGTGGGAAAACCACAGACTTGGCAACACTGTTTCTGGGTGAACTGTCCCTTTAAGACTGTTCAACTCAAAAAAGGAAATCAAGAGAATTAAGTGAAAACCTGATTATTAGATTTAAATAAAAACACAAATTTGATCAGTTTCAGAATTTAATTAACTTAAATATACAATTTTAAATACGTAATTTTATTTAACTTGCTCATTTTTGTCAACTTAAAATTCTGGACAGAAAACATGTTTTTAATTTCTAGGCAGAGTTGCCAGGTTTTCACAACAAAACCCCCCAACTGCTACTGAAAACTAGCCCAACCTCGTAAAATTTCGCATTCCAGGAGCTAAATGTTATTGAGGTTGCTTTAACCCACGGACATGAAAAACAACCCGCAGCAACAGTGTTAAAGTAGCCCAATTTTGCAGAAAAACCACAGACTTGGCAACACTCTTTCCGTGCGAACTGTCCCTTTAACTCAACTCAAATAAAAAAAAGTAAATGAAGAGACTTAAATTACCTGAAAACCTGATTATCAGATTTGAATGAAAAGACGAATCAAATTTGATCCATTTCAGAATTTAATCAACTTAAATATACCATTTTAAATACATAATTGTATTTAACATGCCCATTTTTGTTTTATATTCAAACTGGAGAAATATTTCCCAGGCAGTCAGACAATGTGAGCATTTTGATGTCAACTCAAACTTCTGGACAGTCAACATATTCAAATGCTCCATCAATACTAAAACAGTATTTATTATAAATAAATGTCTTTATACATCTCATGCATGGCATTTTGACCACATACAAAACAACCACCCATTTTTTGCATCTCTATCTCTACAGCAACACATTTTTAAATATTGTATGTTGCTGATTTACAGAGTTGACAAATAAAATACTGATTGCTGGTCTATTCACATTTCCTTAAACAGGAATACAAAACTGCACAACATCCTAAATTATTAGAACATCACTTTATTTCTTACTTGATTTCAACAACTGAAGGTAACTATCGTTGGCGCAAAACAGGAGGAGGTAGGTGATGCCAAAGCCTGAACATGAATTGGCTGCAGGTCAAGAGTGTGCAGGTCAAGGATACATCTTTGCTTTTGTAATACAATACACTAAAGTTAAGAGTCTTGAACTTTCTATGGGTTCACTCTAACAGTAGTGTGGACTGCAGAGTTTTACAAGTCCTTCGGCTGGTCCTTCTTTCCTGCTCCAGTATTCCCAAAGGCCTCTTTCTTCTAGAGGGAGTGTGACACAGGAAATCATCGATGGTCTGCTTGGTGATCTGGTCGGCCTCCTCTAACTGTTTCACCACCTGCTCCACCTTCTCCTCCCACAGCCCACCAGCACTCTTGTTCCTCAATACATTAACCTTAGAGAGCAGAAAGGAACAGATGACAGGGAGAGAGAGAAACAGATTAAACAGGAAACAGATTAAAAGCTGTTTTACAATCTGTCCTGGTTTAATCTAATTATTGCTTTTCATACAATAGTTGTTTGGATTCTATATTTATAAGATGAGGATTTCATGCTCCATATACAGTAAAGCCTGAGATTATTCATACCCCCTAATCAATAGAAAAGCCTTTACAGCAATCAAATGCTTCCTATAATTGCTGACCAGCTTTTTGCTTGTCTCCACTGGTATTTTTGCCCATTCATCTTTAGCAACTCTTTCAGGTTGAAGGGATTCCTTGCCATCACCCTGATCTTTAGCTCCCTCCCCAGATTCTCAATTGGATTTAAGTCAGGACTCTGGCTGGGCCACTGCAAAAAGTTAATGTTTTTTGTCTGCTAACCATTATTTTACCGCTTTTGCTGTGTGTTTTGGGTCGTTGTCGTGCCGAAATGTCCACTGGTGCCCAAGACCAAGTTTCTCTGCAGACTGCCTGATGTTGTTGTTGAGAATTTTGATGTATTGCTCCTTTTTCATGGTGCCGTTTACTGTGATTAGGTTTCCTGGTCCACCGGCTGAGAGACATCCCCAAAACATTAGGTTCCCACCACCATGTTTGACAGTGGGAATGGTGTTCTTAGGGTTGAAGGCTTCTCCTTTTTTACGCCAAATGAATGTTACATCATTGTGGCCAAACAATTCAATTTTTGTTTCATCTGACCATAAAACAAAAGACCAAGAAGTCTTCTTCTTTGTCCAGATGAGCATTTGCAAAGGCCAAGCGGGCTTTTGTGTGCCTTATCTGGAGAAGTGGTGTCCTCCTTGGTCTGCGTTCATGGAACCCAGCGGTGTGCAGTGTCCGTTGGAGATGTTGCCACCAGCAGAGCCCAGATTCATCAGGATGGCCTTAGCGGTGATTCTTTTTTACCTCTCTCACTATCCCCCTGGCCAGCACAGGTGTCACTTTTGGCTTCCGACCACGTCCTCTGAGATTTTTCACAGTGCGGAACGTCTTGTATTTTTTAATAATACTTTGCACTGTAGCCACTGGAACTTCCAAACATTTAGATATGGTCTTATAGCCCTTTCCTGACTTGTGAGCAGCCACAATGCGCAGCCGCAGGTCCTCAGTGAGCTCCTTTGTCTTAGCCATGACTGTCCACAAACCAACAGCAGAGAGCTTCTGTTTTTCACCTGTTGAGTTGATTAAAACAGCTGTTCCCAATGAATCAGGGTAATTCGGATGCTTTAGAACAGCTTGGACTATTTGGAATGTTATAGAACTTTGGATTTTCCCATAGACTGTGACAGTTTGCAAAGGGTATGAATAATTTTGGACATGCCACTTTTTGTTCAAATGTAAATAAAAGCTGAAAAATATTTTTTTCCACAATGATGCCTCTTGTACATTGCTTTATTATCTTTTGGGAGAAGCCGGTGTCATTTCCAGTCAAAAAAAAACTTGCTAGTTGAATAAAAGTAACTTTAAGTCAGAATTTGCCAGGGGTATGAATAATTTCAGGTTTGACTGTATATTTTTTTTTAAAGTACCTGTCAAGTTTTTTGACAACCTCAAATAAATTTTAAATATGTTTTATTATATGTATGAATTTAGCTTAGTACACAAATATAAATTACTGTTTAAAAGTTTGTGGTCAGTAAGATGTTTTTAAAAAAAGGTCTCTTATACTCACTGTGGCAGAATTAATTCATTATGCCACAATACAGTAAAACCATAATATTGCAAAATGTTACAATTAAAATAACTTTTTACATATATTTTTAAAAATGTAATTTATTCATGTGATGGCAAAGCTGAATTTTCAGCAGCCATTACTCCAGTCTTTAGTGTCAAATGATACTTCAGTTTTTCTCAATATAGTGGACTTCAATGGGAGGCAACAGGTTGAAGGTCCAAAGTTGCAGTTTCAATGCGGCTTCAAAGTTCCCTACATGATCTCAGCCAAAGAATAAGAGTCTTGTCTAGCAAAACATTTTTATGCTTTTTAACCACAAATGCTTGTCTTGCATGTGCTCGACTTCACATATTACGCAGTCAAATTGGAAAGGTCACATATGACGTAGGCAGAAGTAGCTACTCAGTGTTTACAAAGCGAACGTGCAAAGAAAGTCAAACGCCATTTACAAAAAAGGTAAAACAACAATGTCAGATGACTAAGTTTTTTGGCCTACCCTACCTTTTTGAACCGAAGTGTGCAGATGAAGGACTAACCGTGTGACCTTTCCAACAAGCTAGAGAGCTAGTGTAAGATGAGCATTTGTGGTGAAAAAGTATCTAATTATTTTTTTTTTTAGGAAATGGCAGATCATTTCGCTAGATAAGAGCCTTATTTCTTAGCTGGGATAATGTAGAGCCCTTTGAAGCTGCATTGAAACTGCAATTTGGACCTTCACCCTGTTGCCTCCCATTTAAGTCCACTACATGGAGAAAAATCATGGAATGTTTTCCTAAAATGACTCCTAATAGTAATTATGAGGTGTTAACTGTAGGTGTGTCCAAACTCAAATGGTATATCTGATATCTTACCACTTCCTGAGAGAACTGTGTTTTTTTCACAAACACCAGAGTCTTTGACACTAGGGCTGTTGTGAGGGCAGAGACTGCTTCTTCCATGGTCCCTTTCATAGCCAATATGAGAACCTACAAACAGAGCAGTTAACAAATGCAAGCTCTCTTTCAAAGCTTGATTTAGATATATACACACACTTACCCTTAGGTTTTGGCACAGCTGACTGTCCGTGCTCATGATCTGAGAGTAGAATGCCTGGGCTCTTTCTAGATCATTCTACAACATTCATCAAGTAAAAAGAAAAATAAGTGATTTACTGTTAATATCAAATTATGTAACATTGTCAGTGATTCAATGATAATTTCACAATATCTGAATGCAATATAGATACAGTTAGTCAAAAGTTTACATACACCCTGCAAAATCTGCAAAATGTTAATTATTTTACCAAAATAAGAGGGATCATACAAAATGCATGTTATTATTTATGTAGTACTGACCTGAATAGGATTTCACATAAAAGACGTTTACATATAGACCACAAGAGAAAATGTATTGAATTTATTTCAAATTTAGTTGAATTTATAAAAATTACCCCATTAAAAGTTTACATTCACTTGATTCTTATTACTATACCGTTACCTGAATGATCCAAAGCTGTTTTTTTGTTTTGTTTTTTTCGTTTGTTTTTGTGATAGATGTTCACGAGTCCCTTGTTTGTCCTGAACAGGTAAACTGCCTGCTGTTCTTCAGAAAAATCCTTTGGGTCCCACAAATTCTTCAGTTTTTCTGCATTTTTGTGTATTTGAACCCTTTCCAACAATGACTGTATGATTTTTGAGATCCATCTTTTCACACTGAGGACAACTGAGGGGCTCACAGGCAAATATTACAGAAGGTTTTAACTTAATTAATTTTACTTATTTTGTCTTAAGGAAACATGTAAGTATCTTCTGTAGCCTCTGAAGGGCACTACTAAATTAAAAAATATGATATTTAGGCAAAATAATAAAAATGTACAAAAAGTTTACACCCCCTGGCTCTGGTTGCTTCTGGAGCATCAGTAAGTGTTTGAACCTTCTGTAACTGTTGCATACGAGTCCCTCAGTTGTCCTCAGTGTGAAAAGATGGATCTCAAAATCATAGTCATTGTTGGAAAGGGCTCAAATACACAAAAATGCCGAAAAACCAAAGAATTTGTGGGACCTGACAGATTTTTCAGTTTAACTGTTCAGGACAGAGAAAAAAAGGACTCATAAACAACTATCACTAAACAAAAAAAAAAAAAAAAAACAGCTGTGGATCATTTAGGTAACAACACAGTATTAAGAATCAAGTGAATGTAAACTTTTTGTCATTTTTATCAATTCAACTATTATTTTTCTCTTGTGGACTACATGTAAACTTTTACGTGAAATATCTTATTCAGGTCAGTACTTAATAAAATTACCATGCATTTTGTATGATCCCGCTTATTTTGGTAAAATAATGCACATTTTGCAGATTCTGCAAGGTGTATGTAAACTTTTAACTTCAACTGTATTGCACATACCTATATATAGAGTAGTATACATTTATTCTTTCATTTGAAATTAGATACAGAAATTTCAGTAGCTTACCTGTTTGAGAGCAAGAGCAGTTGCAAAGCAATAGGCATGTCGAGGGATGAGGTTGCCTTTTGTCTGACCTTCTTCCAACAGGGTCAAACAGATATGATACGACTCTGAGGTGTTCTGTCAATCCCAAGATACAGAAAGAGTTTATATAATTATATTTATTAAATTCTGTTGTATTTTACATTGCTTGAAATTACAGTGAGAAACTACTGCTCAAAAAAAACAAGCCAAAACATTGTACCTGTTAATAAAGATTCTACACATTGTACATGTTATTGTTCTGAATTTGCTGAAATTATATCACATTGCTTTTACCAGTTTATAACAAGTAGCAAAGACTAGCATGAAGGTGTTTTTGTTGAACGGCACTCCTTGTTTTTTCATCTCTCGCACCACCTCCAGGCCACCTGTGAGAACACCATCAGTGACCTACATCACATAGACTGAAACCATGGCAACAACAGACAGACCATTTTGCATTTTTGCAGATATGAAGCAGCACTGGTGAAGGATTTGATTGTGGTCAATCAATTCCCTCATAAATCTCAAATAAGCATTTGTCTCACTAGCTTTTTAAATAGTTTCAATTTTCAGATGCTTCAGCTCTTTTTCTCATACAACTTTTTTGAGCCAACAGCAAAGGCAACTGTAGTAGCACAATACAAATCTTACTGATTGTTTCACACTCCAGCAGAATAGAGAAACAAGTGGAAGAAACTTACTTTTGTAACACTGTTTAGTGAAAAGCATGTCGATACCAATATTAAAGGACGTACAGTCTGAAAAAAATCCTTTGAGAGCCTATGCAAAAAAGACAGACAGAAAGACAATGTCAAATCTCACTACAATTCATGTATGTAGTCATAGCGTAACATTGGTGTTTATTTTCACATACTGGATCTGTCAGAGCTCTGGCTCCCAGCTCCTCTAAACCCAGCTCATAGCATAACCTCATGAAAAGAGGGCCAAACCTAAATTCCCCAATTGCCTTGATACGATTCTCTTCATTGTACCTTGAATGGACAGAAATAGAAAGATAACAAAAACATATCCATATGCAGAATTTGCACAGATATCTAAATACCTTCTAATACTAACAGAATAATATGTGAACCAGTCTTAAGTAGCACAGGTATATTTGTAGCAATAGCCAAACATGCATCGTATGGGTCAAAATGATCGATTTTTCTTTTATGCCAAAAATCTTTAGGATAGTAAGTAAAGATCATAAAGATTTTCCCACCGTAAATATAACAAAACTTAATTTTTGATTAGTAATATGCATTGCTAAGAAATTCATTTGGACAACTTTAAAGGCAATTTCTCTCAATATTTAGATTTTTTTTTGCACCCTCAGATTCCAGATTTTCAAATAGTTGTATCTCAGCCAAATATTTTCAAACCATACATCAATGGAAAGCTTATTAATTCAACTTTCATGATACATAAATCTCAATTTGACACTTATGACTGGTTTTGTGGTCACATATTAAATATTGTTAAAAATTAAGATGAATATTATATTGAATGCAGTTGAATCACTACGCATTTGCTCTTTTGGTAAACACAAATATCTTTATAATATATATAGTGTTCATTTGAGGCAGTTTTACCTGTACATCGCATTTCTCGCCATAAAAACATCTTCAGCAGACTGGCATAAATACAGAAGCATTTTCAGTTCATCCCTTAAAATTAGCTGCTTTTTCTCCATTTTCTGATTTACCTTATCAAAGTAATAACCTGTTAAAAAAATAAGTGACATTTAGGGCAAAATGAGAAAATTACAATTAAATGGGCACTCATTGCCTTTTTTTATGTTTTACTGGCCAGACAGTTGCGGACATGTAGGGCATGAATATCGCAACAGTATCATGCATCACTGCCAGCCATGATTCATTAATTCTGCATTAGGTCAAATTGTCAGATAGCAGAGATAATGAGATAAATATAGTAGTACTCAGCTGGTCATGTGATCTAAACAAGTCAGCCCCTATAAGGCAACCCACTTTCATGTAAAATAAAACAGATTTTGTTAGGCAACTAACATGACTTCAGTCTGAATGCAATCTCATGTGGGTGTTAAAGGAGCGGTTCACTTCCAGAACAAAAATTTACAGATAATGTACTCACCCCCTTGTCATCCAAGATGTTCATGTCTTTCTTTCTTCAGCCGTGAAGAAATAGTTTTTTGAGGAAAACATTTCAGGATTTTTCTCCATATACTTCCAAAATGCAGTTTAAATACAGCTTTAAAGGGCTCTTAATGATAGCGAAACGATCTGTTATTTTCTTTTTAAATTACAATTTATATACTTTTTAACCTCAAACGCTCGTCTTGTCTTGCTCTGCCTTAACTCTGTTTTTTTCCGGTTCAAGGCAGTTAGAAGTATATAAATTATAATTTTTAAAAACAAAATAACAAAATGTTTTGCTAGATAAGACACCTCTTCCTCGGCTGGGATCATTTACAACCGCATTTAGGATCGTTTGAAGCCACTTTTAACTCGGGGCACCATAGAAGTCCACAATATGGAGAAAAATCCTGAAAAATTTCCTCAAAAAACATAATTTGAACATCACGGATGACAAAGGGGTGAGTACATTATCTATAATTTTTTGTTCTGGAAGTGAACTTCCTTAATGTTTTTTTTTTTTTTTTTTAAGTTCTGCTTAAAAGTGCAGCTTAAAAGTAATGAGATTTTGACATCAGAAAGTGGTGCAAAGTTATTTCAATCATGCAAAATGATGCCTGCCTTTTGATCCCGACACTTGGGCAACAGCAAGTTTCCTCTGCTGAAACTCCTGCAGCTTCACCACATCTTCAGACAAGAGGTAACGTTTAGCTGAAAAGAGCATTTGTAAACGAGTAAGTTTCATAACAGTTGTTAGAAAACCCAAATGTCAAGCTTTGTCGTGGGGCTGTCATTTGTTTGACCACTTTCATCACGTTTTAGGGTTATTTCCAGCAGGAAAGTAAGACAGAAAATGTAAATAAAAACGACAATACAGGTAACGTTACACATAAAAAGGGGGGACAGTGAACAATTCTTCAGTCCTCATACATTTTTATCTGCGAGGACAACCGTGTTGTAATTAAGTCTGTAAATATTTCTACACTTGTTGTGTGTGTTCATGCTCCAAAAGCTCAACTCCTTAATGACCCTGGCCTTGACTCTTAGCGCCACTTTCTATATATTCTTAGTTCTTTGGATAAAGCCAGCCTAAATATAGAGACCAGCGTTATGCGCATATTACCTCCATGTCGACATTTTAAACAGTCTGATTTGATGGCTCCTCGAAGCACTGCGGCTCTGGACGAATCGGTCAACATTAAGCGGGCGCAAGCATTCAGTCCTCGCAGCGCCATGTCTGACTGAGCTCAGGCATCAGCCACAGTGTGAACTGTATATCAGTCCTGAATATGCGAATTAATATTTCAGCAGGTAGAATTATTTAGATATATTCGTTAAACAACATATACTCTTAGTGTTAAAGCACATTAAGTAATTGTATATATTATTATCGATACAAACAATTAAAACGTTTTTTAATAACACGGCACCCCCGTTTTAGGTCAAAATGGAACATTCCAATGTGGCGCTCTCCAGTTACCTGGTATGTTTATAATGCGAGTATTCAATTTTTTTTTTATCTTAAAATAGGCAAGAATATATTAAGAATTATATGAACGTGGAAAGATTTTCTCCAAACGCATTCTTTTTACTGGTAATTTACGCCCTGCATCTAACGCTAGATCTGCGTATACACTACTACAGTATATCTATGTTATAGCAACAACACCTTCTGAATCAGCAGATGGCGCTATTGACCACAGACTAAACACTCAGCTGAGATAAGTATTGGATTTAAATTGAGGAATACAAAACTCTTTTCAGGTTAAATTAACTAAGCTTATGACAAGTTTGGTGGAGACAAACAGATTTGACTATCTCTGATTTAAAAAGATTCAGTAGGTTGTTTTATTAAGAGCACTTCTATCTGAAAGCTAATAAGACATTGCTGTGAGACAAATTCCCTAGATAGACTTAAGACAGCTTTTCTGTCTGTAGTTGTTTTGTATTACAATAAAAAGAAGAGCTATTAGTGAAAAAATAAAAGCTAAATGTGTGTCTTTGCTTTCTCTGCTCATCTGTTCTAACCACACAGCAAGAGATAATCAATTATCTGCTGGATAATTGCCCAGCTTCTTTTCTCGGCATTGAAAGGTCATCATTAATGGCTGTGAGACAAGAGACCGAGTTCTAATGCATATACCACATTAATACATCATGTGTGACAAAATGATTAGCTGGGAAATTTTGTCAAGACAAGTTTGATCTAAATTACTGCATGTCTAGATTGTGTTAAGCATCATGCTGTGAGTTGAAATTATTAGCTTGATTTGAATGCAACTTAAATATAAAAAGTCAGAGAATCCTTTGTACTCTGTGTAATAGGTACTGTAAATAAGCCTTTAGGTGCACTTTATTTTAAAGGGTGTATAAGGTCATTGAATTTGGCTCTGTGATTGATGACTGTACAGGATTGTCAGGGATTGAATTTGTGGCTGTAGCCAAGGGCATCTTCTCTGTTAAGCTAGACATAGTGTTTCTGCATGATAACTCATTGTGATGGGTGAATATTTCCATGCTTTCTGGTATACACAGATCTGCAAAATGTTAATTATTTTACCAAAATAAGCGGGATCATACAAAATGCATATTATGTTTTATTTAGTACTTAAAAAAGAAAAAGATATTTCACATAATTGTTTACATAAAATCCACAAGAGAAGATAATAGTTGAATTTATAAAAATTGCCCTGTTCAAAAGTTTACATACACTTGATTCCTAACACTGTGTTGTTAGCAAAATGATCCACAGCTGTGTTCTGTTGTTGTCATTTAGTCTTAGTTGATAATAATGAGTCCCTTGTTTGTCTTGAACAGTTAAACTACCCACTGATAGAAAAATCCTTCAGGTCCCACAAATTCTTTGGTTTGACAGCATTTTTGTTTATTTGAACCCTTTTCAAAAATGACTGTATGATTTGGAGATCCATCTTTTCAAACTGAGGACAACTGAGGGACTCATATGCAACTATTACAGAAGGATTCAGAAGGAAAAACGATGCATTAAGAGCTGGGGGGTAAAAACTTTTTGAATTTGAAGATCAAGGTAAATTTAACTTATTTTGTCTTTTGGTAAACATGTAAGTAACTACTGTAGCATCTGAAGGGCAGTACTAAATGAAAAAGACTATGATATTTAGGCAAAGTAATAAAAATGTACATATCTTCATTCTGTTCAAAAGTTTACACCCCTGCCTCTTAATGCATTGTTTTTCCTTCTGAAGCATCTGTGAGCCTTTGAACCTTCTGTAATAGTAGCATATGAGTCCCTCAGTTGTCCTCAGTGTGAAAAGATGGATTTCAAAATCATAGTCATTGTTGGAAATGGTTCAAATACCCAAAAATGCTGAAAATATACAGAATCTGTGGGAGTTTTTTGAAAAAACAGCAGGCAGTTTAACTGTTCAGGACAAACAAGGGACTTATGAACAACTATCACTAAACAAAAAACAAAAACACAGCTGTGAATTATTCAGGTAACAACACAGTATTAATAATTACGCATAAGTAAACTTTTGAACAGGGTCATTTTTATAAATTGAACTATTATTTTCTCTTGTGGACTATATGTAAACATCTTTTATGTGAAATATCTTATTCAGGTCAGTACCAAGTAAGAAATAACATGGATTTTGTATGATCCCTCTTAATTTGGTAAAATAATTAACATTTCGCAGATTCTGCAAGGTGTATGTAAACTTTTAACTTCAACCGTATGTAAAGCACATAAGGCTAACAGGATGACATGACCATAGATTTAATATAGTTCTAGGTAGTTATTTTATAGGGTAATGTTTTGAAAGACTTTTGAGCTGATTAGATGTGAAAAGAAAATTGAGATTTGATTGCTTACAGTTCACATAACGGTGTGAGCAATTACAAGAAGTGCTGACAGTGCAAACACAATGGGGATTTTTTTTTTTTAAGATGGCGGGAAAGATCTGCGAGTAAGCATGTTAGTGGTTACTGTGTAGCTATACTTAAGGGACAGTTTTGCCTTTAGATGTGAGCTAAATCTAACAAAATCTTCCTCTGGGGAAGTTCAGAAATGTCCTTAATTGAAAAGTGGCTCTAAGAGTGCTAAAATGCAAAATGTCTTTATTTAGGGGTTAATATTTTGAGACAGTTTTGTAATGAGGTTTATTTAAAACTATAGAAGCCTGTACTACATACATATATATGAAATGTGTGTGTGTGTGTATGTGATATATGTAAGATGTTTAAGACAGACAGTAACAAAACACTGATTATGTTATACCTAGAGTCCTTGCGTGGTCCTGGTGGGACTCTGCTGAGTGTTTCCTTAGCAACAGCACCTCACCCCATTCAGCTGAGACCGTCTCTTGCCCAATTGGAGGCTGACTCTCAAGTGCACTGGATTATTGATGAGATCCAAGATGGAGGTGTTCAAATGATGCTATGAGAATAATGTAGCTAATAATATAAAGTCAGGACATCATTGATTTTTCCTGCCATAGATCATGTGTTCACTGACATCTGACAAATTACAGTACCATCTGAAAAAAGCCTTGCAGATCTACCAGTGTATTTCATGTTCACATGTTCATTGATATGACTTTCATTGGTAGTTTTTTTTTTTTTTTAACAAGAGCATATTGTGAGCGGCCAAATTTCAGATTTATATGTAGTGCTTTCTTTAGCATTACCCAGTGAATCAAATATTTAGCTATTCATTCATAACTGCTAATATTACAGTTGTTTTGACATAGGTTGGTTGTGTGCATTTAACAATACCTACATGTTTTGAGAGACCTTTATTTAAATAGTGATTTTTTTTTTCTTTGCCTTGTTACAAAATGCATTCATTGACCATTTCTTTCAAATCTCATGAAATCACTTAGCCAACCAGAACTTCAATAAAACTCACTTTCACATTTAAATTTATCACAGTAAACTACAGAATTCATTTTCCAGTTCCCTTCATCTCCTATTTAGGTTTTTATGCTTGACATACACTACCAGTCAAAAGTTTTTGGACAGTAAGATTTTTAATGTTTTTTAAAGATTCTTCTGCTCACCAAGCCTGCATTTATTTGATAAAAATACAGGAAATGTAGTAAAATTGTGAAATATTTTTACAACTTAAAGTAACTGTTTTCTATTTGAATACATTTTAAAATGTAATTTATTCCTGTGATCAAAGCAACATTTTCAGCAGTCTTCAGTGTCACATGGTCCTCCAGAAATCATTCTACTAATGCTGATTTTCTGTTCAGGAAACATTTTATTATTATTATTATCAATATTTTAAACAGTTGAGTTTTTCAGGATTTTTTTTATGAATGGGGGGTGTTTAAATATAGAAATGAATACTTTTATTTAGCAAGGACGCTTTAAATTAATCAAAAGTGATGATAAAGACATTTACAATGGTACAAAAATATCAATTTTAGATAAATGCTGTTCTTCTGAACTTTCTATTCATCAAAGAAACCTGAAAAAGCCTATTAACCTAATAATATATGATAAATGTTTTTGAACAGCAAATTAGAATATTAAAATGATTTCTGAAGGATTATGTGATTGGAGTAATGATGCTAAAATTCAGCTTTGAAATGACAGGAATAAATTAGATTTGAAAACACATTCAAATAGAAAACTGACATTTTAAATAGTACAAATCTTTCAACATTCTACTGTTCTTGCTATACTTTGTGTCAAATAAATGCAGGCTTGGTGAGCAGAAGAGACTTATTTAAAAACAACATTAAAAATCTTACTGTCCAAACACTTGACTGGTAGTGTACTACAGTACTAAAGATCTGTTGTTATGCAGTTATGTTACTGTATTCAGGTTTTTCAAAGTACTTTTGTTATAAGTGACTCTTTACATTGTTGACTTTTTTTGCTACATGATGCATGAAATGCCATGTGGTTTTAGTGCATTTTGAAATAGATGTTTATTGCTTTATCAAGCTGTATATTAACAGTTGTTCTAAAGTCACTTTAGGTTTCATGACCCATCTGACCTGCATTGATCCCTCTGACATCATGCTCAGATACATAAAAGTAATAGCATGCTGTGACCCAGACTTCTCACATTGAACTTCTGCCAATGTTATTTCTCTGGTACTTTTGCCGGCAGACATTTACATTTTGATTTACCGCTACGGTTCTGTCTGGGTTTGAAAAATGCCTGCAGTGCCCAAGTCATCATTAGTTAATGTCCTCAATGGTATAAGGGCAGTGATAGCATGGTAGACTGCCAGGCCAGTGACCAGTCAGTGTTCCCTCAATCAAATAGATGATAATGCAAACCTTTATTTACCATAACAGCAACATCTTATTTTTGTTGTATAAAAGCATGTAATGTTATGTTATGTTTAACTTTTTCCTTTTGAGGTCAAATGTTTGAATCCACAAACTACTTGCCCAAATCCAGTTTATTTTAGGTAAATCTGGTCAGAGCCAGACCTCTAACCAGAATCAGACACATGATCCCTGGGGCTCAGGCCTGTTTTGTAGCCAATTAAACTCTCAGAGATGCCTGTGAGCAACCACAAGCACACACAACCACACTCTACAAAAAAAAAAGAAAGAACACAAAGCATTTTCCACAAAATGATTTATTGTGGACTGATTTACCTTCCTTTTAAGTGTAGTTCCCTTTACATCAAACACCCCATTGCTGGGAAGAGTTATCGCACACAAACATCAGAAAAAGCACAAGGTAATACTTTCACTTGAGACTATCCTCTAGATATGGGATTAGGAATGAAAAGAGGAAAGATGCAAGTTCACAAGATATATATTTCATACACAACTGCAGACATATTCTTACTAGCACCCGAAGGTCAGCGAGGAGAACCAGAGGGATTGTGAAGTTTTGAGAGAAAGTGAAGTGTTACAGGGGTTCAAAGGGAAGAGGGGAGTGTGTGTTGTATTTAGTATGTAGACATCTTGCGGATAAACATCAGTGCACTTTGCTGAAGCTTGTGGCTAGAAGAGTATGTTAACCATTGCTGCTGTTAGTATGGAATTAAGAAGTGTCCAGTTCTGAGTTATTAAATGTCATATCAAGTTTACTGTTATATTGTTTTTGTTGATGTGCTGTGAATATTTCAAGCAGTTATGGCTTTGAAATATTTTAACAACCTGTGGCATAATCTTGTATTGTCTGGTAGATACTGGTAAACTGTAAAATCCGTATACTGTGGTAGCATCATAGGAATTAATGATTCGATTTCAAATCTCTTTGACAACCTTCAATGAGATGGCAAAATTTTCATGACTGTATGGTTATTGATAAAAGGTGATGTTAAGATACAGTAAACCTGATCCAAGTTCATGATTTTTCCGATCATGGATTATTTGTCATATCCTCGCAGTGATTTGTTGGCAGTAGAGAGTGAGTTTCCCCTCTTAGTGAAAGAAAGCACAGAGAAATGTCAAGGATAATACATTACACATGCACATATCATCCGACCACTCACTCCGTCACTAAGCTATTTATAATTATAGTACAGTGCAATTTTATAAAAGATTCCTAAGGAAAGGAAAGTTTTCAGCTTCTCAGCTTTCAATGTACCACAGTCTTGATGGCTCTTCTTGGCAACATTGACAAGCTAAGAAAATAAATATCGTAGATGGAGAAGATTTGGATGAACAGTGCATACAGAAGAGCTCTCAACATTGAGTGAAATGTTCAGTTAAAAGGATAATCAACCCTGTTTGGAGTAATAGAACAAAGACAAAAATGTTGAACTTTGACACAACTCTAAATCAAGAGTTTTGCATTTTAGAGATTTCCTTTCATATGCAAATTTTAGAGTAATAAATAATTTAGGCATTAAATAAAGCAAATAAATATAACAACTGTATTGCTCAGATAAAAATATAACATAAATACATTGTGCAAATAATAACTAGTACAAATTGATGAGTAACAATTTTTGGAGTTCAAACATTTAATATTTCACCCTATTAAAAAAAAGGCTGGTGTGAAATTTGTGAAATTTCAAGCTAATAATGGGCAGTTCAAAATGCATATGTTACAATGGTGACAATATAATTAATGTATTCTTTGCTATCCAGGAAGAAGAGGTATGAGATGTATTTTCTTTACTATAACATTAAATTTCTTTAAGTACAACTTATGGTATTTTACGTTTCTCAGGCATTGTTTTAAATTGGTTAGATCATTGTTCTATTTTGCATTTAATCGCAAAGGTAGCAAGCGTCACATTCATATTTTATGCAACTCAGTGCGCGGCTGGAATATGATGTTTAATGTAGCTTTTGCATCCTATGATATATTTATGTAACTGACCGTGGATCATACATACCACTTAATTGTCCTCATATTAAGTGCATTATGTTTGGTGTACATTCAGTTTAACTTTCTAAGGCATTAAAACAATCCTTCAAACTTTGGTGTAAACAGTGCCATTTAAGGAGTTCTTTTTCAGTGATCCATTTATCATGTGTTTATGTGTAAATAAGTAAATTTGTATTTTGTTGTCAATTTTATTGGAGCTGCTCAGTAGAGTGTTCATCCACCGACTACTGTTTGTATTTAGTCAGTTGTTCAGTCTAGTTTAGCTTCTGCTGGTTGTTTGTGTGTTTAAGGAGGTCTGATTCACACCAAAAACTGTTCATTGTGAGGTCAGCAATATCTAACCAAATATTTTTACTGGTTTCTTTGTTGTGTATATGGAATGTGATCCAAAATAGTTGCGTTTGTGAATGTGTGTACTAAGTTTTTCATTTGTTTGCTGTCCAAAATCCAGCGTCTACCACATCTGGATCACGACAATCACAGCTCAATCTTACATGCAGGGAAAGACTCATCTTGCATGACCACAGTGCTGCTGCTCGCCAAAACCATGATGTTCATGTCTTGCTGCTTCTCATGGGTTTCCTGGTACCACTCCCTCATAACCTCTGTATCATGGGTTGGAATCAGTGTGACCTATTAATACAAAATACAAAATCATTCTATGCCAGGGTACAATAATTTCAAAGAAAAGCAATTCATAGGAATTTTGAATCAGATCATTGTAAGAATAATAGTACCTGCATATTATTTTCCCACTTGCTCTTTCCTTCCAACAGAGCATCCAGAACTGCCTTACTGGGCTCCTGTGCTGTTGGATCATTACCACTGACTACATAGTAGGAGGCTCGGATCCGTTTAAAGAACTCAGCATCGACATTCTTGGCATTGCAGTGATTTGGTATGTAAACTAGGTCCATATACATTGGAGGACAGTTAGGTGGTGATGTTCCACTGCTGGACTTAGTGCTTCCTTAACAACAATAAAATGATTGTATGTGTATTTATAAACATACACCGCAAATCTTTTGATAAGCTATATAGACATATAAACATGTATTTTTAAAGGGTTAGTTCACCCAAAAATGAAAATTCTTGTCATTAATTACTCACTCTCAAGCTGTTTCAAACCTGTAAGACCTTCGTTCATCTTCAAAATTTTAGCCAGTGTGTATGTTTGGGCATAAAAACCATCTACAAAGTTACAAATCTCAAAGTCATCTCCAAAGGGAGATATTTAGCTTTTAAAAACTCCTTTTTAAGAACTACAACGAACGGCTCCTTTGGACTACAGCGTTTGTTTCTGGATGTAAGGTCACAACGTAAATCCTGCAGGGCAGCTCGTTTAAATGCGAACATTGACTACAGTGGCCGTAAACTGCTCCGGTAACCGGTAACTCCGGTAGCCACATTGTTGACGTGTGCAGTATAGAGGGTCAAAACACAGGGTTTGGGGGTGGGGGGGGGGGTTAGTAAAAGCCTACTTTAGCGATCAGATGTGTTTTCATAGGAAAAATATACATATTTTAAATCACAACACATTTAGTTTTGAGGGAGGTGGACCTTCATCAAACCCAGAACTAATCGAGCCATTTGTGCCAGCCTTGTGAGAAAGCTATTGTAATAATGTCAATTATGTGAAAAATTGTTTTTTTTTTCGAACCACCAAGCATGAGAGCATGTTCTAGTGCACCCCCAAAACAAAATAAAGACTTTGTAAAAAAGCATAATAGGACCCCTTTCAGATATTTTTGATGAAATCCGAGAGCTCTTTGACCCTCTATAGATAGCAAAGGTCCTACTACAGTCAAGGTCCAAAAAGGTACAAAGAACATCGACAAAGTAACCCAGTAACCCTTCACTGCAGAACAAAAGATCCAGGGGGTGGTGTTGGATCCACATCTAGGTGGCGGAGATGGGTAGGTTTAGGGATCAGGGGGTGGAGACGGGTATAGGTTTAGGTATATGTAAGGTGGGAGGAGTTGGATCTGGATCCAACCTTGCCCCCTAGATCTTGTGTTCTGCAGTGAGTATCTTAAGTAACTTGCAAAAAAAGAAACTTCCATTCACAAAATTCAAATCACAAATAATACTACTGAAGAAAAAGAATGGGTAACACTTTATTTTACGGTTTCTTAACTAGTTGCTTATTAGCATGCATATTAATAGAATATTAGCCATTTATTAGCACATATTAATGCATTATTCTACATGACCTTATTCTACATCCCTAATCCTACCCAATACCTAAACTTAACAACTACCTTATTAATAAGCAGCAAATTAGAAATTTCATAGTCATAGTTAATAGTGAATAAGTCTTTCCTATTCTAAAGCGTTACCAAAGAATGGGTTGAATGCTAACTTTCATTACCATATAACTATAAACTATGATACAATTTCAACAGCACTGATTAATCTCATGTTGTAGAAAAAAACTGCGACCAAATTATGTGACCAACTGAGAAAGTTAGTCGCAAAAGAACAACCAGTGAGAAGAATGAGTCTAGAGCCCTGCATAGCTTAGTAAAATTATGGTTGAGCCACTGATGTCACATGAACTATTTTAACAATGTCCTTACTTTGTTTCTGTGCCTTGCCCATGGTAGGACCCTTGCTGTCTATGGAGGGTCAGAGAGCTCTTGGATTTCATCAAAAATCTCTTAATTTGTCTTTGAAGATGAACAAAGGTCTTGCAGTTTTGGAACATTATAAGGGTAAGTAATTAATGAAAGAATTTTTGGGTGAACTATCTCTTTAAGGCATTATAGTACAAATGTATTTTCATATTTTTAAACTGTGAGTATGAAACTAGAGTTACCTGAAGTGCTGCTTCTCACTCCCCTTGATGCAGAGGTATTAGTAGCATTTTTGGCATCTTTATCTTCTGTAGTCTTTTTTGGAGAGGCCACTTTCGACTCTTTGATGGCACTTGTTTTTGACAAGCTCTTTGTTGTAGATGACTTAGTCTTGCTGCTGATGTTCTTTTTTGGCTTCCCTCTTTCATCTTTTTGGGATGCCTCTTCAGCCTTAAGGACCTCAGGATCCACCATGCAGGCGTCAGGATGTGGAGGGGCAGGAGCGGGGTCTCTGGGCGTGACTGGAGGTGGGTCTGCATGACGATAAGTGATAGTCCTATCTGTTGGTAGTGTTTCTGAGTCATCCTCCGAGTCAATATTTGCTTCTGCAGTTATTGATGGGCACTCCTCTGTGCCAGGAGGAACATCTGAGTCTGTTTGAGAAGGCGCTGATTCACTTACAGAAGTTGGAGGAGTTTCCTCACACTGCTTGCTCTGCTGTTTCCCTCCAGGTGGCGGTGGTCCTCCTCCAGACTTAGCAAGCGGCTTTTCCTCCTCAAGAGGTTGTTCCTCATTCATGAAGTACTCTAGAGGACTGGGGTTTATGAAGGATGGAGAAAGCTCTGTCTTTGGATGTCTATATTCACAAGAGGTGACCAAACACAAGTCCACATCTGCTCGTGACCAAGAAGGGCTTGTTTTTGAGGTATCTGGCCCTATGGATCCACTGTCACAAATTTTGGTAGATTCTCCATACTGACAGCTGTAGGAATATGATGTGGAGCTGCTGGAAAACGTCTCTTTAGTGTCTGTCTGAGTGGAAGTAGGAGAACGTTGAGCTGGAGATGACATTTTGGGACTGGTGGGGGATTTTGAGTCTGTGAAGGGATTTGTCCCTAAGCCAAGTTTAAGCTCTTCTGTCTTTGGTGACACTGTAGCAGATGAGGGTGACCCAGCCTTTGGAGGAGTCTTCTCCAGATTTTGTTTGTCCTCTATTTTGCCAGCCTCTTGGTAAGATGAGCTGGGACTAGGTTTATCTTTATCTGTTCCTTCATGTGAGGTGCTTGGTCCACCTAGAACAAGAGATGCGTCAGGGGATGAAGGGGAGTGATTGTGGGGTGACTGTTTGGGAGTAACAGACTCTAAGAATTGTCCTGCATTGGGAGAAACTTCTCGTGGCGTTGTAACTGATGGGGTGGACTGAGAGGCATCTGATGGGGAAACAGAAGCAACCTGGGTACTATCAGACTCTTTGAAAAGCATTGCCTTGTCGCCATCTTCCCCAGGTCTGCGCTGTTCTCCCATGAGATTGGTTCCATCCAAGGGGCTGTAATCAACTTCTGTTGGACCATTTTCAGTGGCTGTACGCTGTATTCCTCCTACAGATGGATGATCTGGTGACTGCTTGCTAAAATCCAATGCAAATGAGTGTTCTGGGGATTCTTGTCCACAATCAGCTGACAAAGACTGCTCAGGGGATTTTGTTTCCTGTTGTGGCATTCTCAATTTTGCAGTTTTAGGAGAAACATCAGGGGAGATTGACATAGGCCGAGGACTGTCCTCCTTAGATGGGGAAACCTCTGCTTCTTGCATTGTGGTTGGAGTCTGCACAACAGAGACAGAGAGAGAGTCATCCACTTCTGTGGAATGAGGGGAACCAACTTCAGCGTGAAGTGATGGGGACACATCATCTGTTGTAGGTTCTGGTAAAGAACTTGTTGCGAGCGATGCTGTCGAGGCAGAGGCAATGTGAGAAAATGTGTCCTCTGCAACTACCTCATCAACTGGAGTGCCAGACTTATCAGATGTGGTCCCCTCAGATATGGACATTTTGCTGTCCTCTTTAAATGTTGTGAAAGGATTTGTATCAGAAAGACTTTCTACTTTAGCCGGTGGCAAAAATGTAGAACTGTCATCAGTTGCTAACTTTTTATCATTATCATCAGTTTGGCTTGGGGTCTTGTGGTCAAGCTCATAACATGGTGATTGCTTCATTCCCATTTGTGACACAGGCACTGCTTCATCAATAGGACTAGCCTCTCTGGGAGAGTATTCCTTGTCACTTGTGATGTCGACAATAATAGGACCCTCAGGTGATTTGTCCACTGGTAGAGTGCCAGCTTTTTCATCTACTGGGGATTGGTAGTAAGGTGTGTGACCTGAGGACTGAGGAGATAAAGGTCCTTCTAAGGTTTTCTCATCTGGACTGTATGATTCCATTCCTTTTGCCATCCCCGCTAATGTGGTTCCCAGTTCAATCGGCGAAGAGACACCTGTATGAAAATGGTCAACATTCACATTTTGGTCACCAGAAGGTGACCTGACAAGAGGCAAAGTTGTAGTGGTGGCACTAAGCCTGTTTGAATCAAAAGAGAATGCGTCTTTAACTAAAAACTCCTTGGCAGATTTGTCTTCCTCCAGTGAAGATGGTGGTGAAATGGTGGAAGCTGATGCATGATAGTCATGCCCCTCAGTGGCATCGCTCTTGGAGTGATCTAATTCAGGAACATCTTTGAGAGGTGAAAGGCTCTTTTTCTCATAATCTGTAGACATACCGTACCTGACAAAGTCTTGGGAGGGAGAATCACTTTCATCGTTAGTTGTTTCATCACTCATTACATCTCTTGGAGTAGACATTTCATCCATAGGTGTTGGAACACTTGAGATCTCAATTGTAGACTGAGTGTGTCCAGATGTTGTGTATTCTTCTGGAGGCTCATCTCGATTTTCATCATCAGAGGCGACCTCGCTTTCTAAACCTGCTGGTAGGGTTTCATCATGAATAGAAACAGCGGGAGATACCGGTGCAGAGATCTTTGGTGGTGTGGAACTCTGCAACTCTCCAACAGTTTCTTTGTCATGTCTATATTGTGGTTCCTCTGCACCATAATCTGATCCCTCCTTTGTTTCCTGCTCTTCTTGCTCTCCATCATCTTTTAACTTAGATATTGCCCTGTCTTGCTCATCCACTTCCTCTGTATCTCCCTTTTCTTCATAGTCCCCTAACTCGGATGACTCTTCCAACCCTGTTCCTTCATCTTCAAATTTTTCACTGGTACCGTTGCTTTTTTGATTAGGTTCTAGATCCCCTGGAGTACCACCACATTCCTCCTCAGCTTCTGTGGTTGCTATTCCTTCATCCAGGGACTCTGCTGCTTCTGGAGACTCTTTGCAAGGAGTTATTTCTTCATGCCTAATCATCTCTCCTTGTTCAGAATCGTCAATTTTAGTCTGTGGTAGGATTTCGTGATCTTCAGCAATCTCCTCTGCTTTCAGAGCCTCAAAGTCTTTAGTGAGGTCTTCTGGAGAAGACATGAGTGACCTCTCTGCCTCAAGAACATCTGTTACATTGGCTTCAACAACAGGTTCCTCAGCAGTAGCACTTGCGGCGGAAGGTGCTTCCACTGATTCGCCAGTGTCTTTTTTTGTGGCCTTGGGCTTAGCCTTCTCTTTGGATTTTGCAGGACTACCAGGACCCTTGCCTCGTGCTGCAACCTTAGGTTTAGGTGCAGGTTTTTTCACCTCAGGTGTGCTAGGGGTATTCTTTTTCAAGATACCGGCTTTCCTCAAATCTTTCTTAGGTTCTTTTTCATCTTTCTGAGTTTCTTTCTTTTCATCCTTTCTGCTCTCTTTTAATATGGAATCTTTCTTAATGTCTCGTCTTTTAATTTCCTTCTTCACCTCTTCTTTCTTCACCTTCTCCTCTTTTTTGACCTTTTCTTCTTTCTTGGGGGTGGGTTTTTCAGCCTTTTTATCAGCCTCAATTTTTTCCACGGATTTTTTAGTTTCTTTCCTAATTGTTTTTGTTTTCATTTCAACTTTCTTTTTCTCTGGAGTGTCAATTTTGGGTGTTTGCTCAGTCTTGCTTTTAATGTCTCCTGTTTTCACTTTTTTCACAAGTGTTTTTTCTTTCTTCTCTGTTTTTTGTGCTGGCTCCTGAGTTTCCACAGAGTCAGTCTTACTCAGGGTTTTTAGTTTTTCAGAAGTTTCTTCTTTGGACTCTTTGTGGAGATTTTTGCTTGGGGATGGTTTCGATGTGGATTTCAGGCTCTCCTTGCTATCTGTCTTATGTTTCATCTTTGCTTGTTTCAGTGTTGGTGCTAAATTTGAATTAAGCTCCTTTTGTGTGATTACAGGATGTTTGAGGAAGTCTAAGTGTTTAAGTTTCTCTAGGCCTTCGAGAATATTATTCTGAGTGGAATTGCCTGGAAAGAGAACTCGAATGATTTTTTCCGATGGGTTAGCAGGATGCCACACAATCAGTGATGAGATGGAAGACAAATATGAGATTGGGAGCTCTGATTCTTTTCCATTTGGTAACAAGACGGAGGCTTTGTCTTTATCACTACCAGTCCATTCTTTCAGGAAGTACTGCAACTCCTTGCTGTTCTCAGCTGGGTTAAGAACATACATTTCAAGCTTTCCAACCCCCATTTTCTGGAAAAGTATAATTGGTTCTACTGTATTCCCAATATTCCTATGCAGTGGTTCCGGCTTTAAAGACAGCTTGTTCAGGTACTGCAGCGTAAGAGATGCCTCCTCAGCATTTCTCCTAATCCTGTAGTTGGGGTCAAGATTTTCTAGGTTCTGGGGCATGTTGACAAACATAACTCCAATATCAGGTGAGATCATATTCTTTGTCCAGTCACTGTTAGCTGTGGATCCCTGTGACTGTTCCTCCTCAAGTTCGGCTATTTTGCGCTGCAGCATGCTATTGATACCAGGAAGGTTGTCATCTCCAATGTGTGTGAGGAGAACAGAATCCACTCTGTCCAGATGTCGTACCAGCTTCCAAAAACAAGACTTTCTGTCAGATCCACCATTAATCAGCATATTGAATCCATTAACCGCAAACAGTGCTGAATCACCCCGTCCACCAGGGAAAATATAACAGCATGGTTTGGATAATTTAAGGAATCCTCCTGAAGTTGGGGGCTCAAGCATGTCAAACGGAGATGGGATTTCTACAGATTCTGACAGGTACTCTGTGAATTCAGAAAGACCTTCCATTTCTGGAAGGATGGTTGGGGTGTTTAGCTTCATATTGATGAAATCCTGCAAGTTGTGTTTGTCCAGGTTTGAATTTTTCCAGTCACCATGTTCCGGACAGAAAAGAGTTAAACCGGCTTTGTTGGCTGGATGTATGGTGCTTAGAAGCTCTCCAATCTGTGAGTCAAATTGAATTGAAACATTTCACTACACAAGTTTACTTGAATTTGGAATAGCATGTTGCTCTCTGCTGTGCATGTTGAATTTTAGCATTTGTTGACTGTTTGAGAATCTTTTCTTAAAAGCATTTACAAAACAGCTAAATATAGCAAACCAAAGCAAAAAGCTAACACTCACCTCTTGATCTGTAAAAATATCAATGAAATTGCAGAGAGAAAAGGAGCCTGACTGGAGAATCAGTTCGCCTGTATTTTCAAAACACTGTCCTGCCAGGACAAGCAGCTTATGGTGGGCTGTGTCTGACACCATCAGACGTACCTGAGTGTAGACATAAAGTTTTTAAAATATTATAATCTTCATTAAACATTGACTTGATTTAAATTAATCATGGCTTGCATTTGTTGCAACAAAACCAACATAGCATGCATAGGTTATCCACGATTATTTAAATGGACTTCTATAAGCTTTAGTTTTACTATATGGTATTACTTTGTTTTTTTCCCCCCTCTC
>NC_133365.1:29710621-29836100 GCF_049309525.1 Garra rufa | reverse complement strand
CTTTCAGCTTCTTTTGTCATGCAAATTTGCCTTATTGAGCTTGAAGTTAAATCTGCAGTCAAAATGGTTATGATGGTCAGGGGGTAGTTTTTTTTATCTGTCTTACTTAATTGCCTAGTGTGTACTCATGCACCTACTCTCTCCTTCTTTTCCTCATTTCTCTATACGCTCTATTGACACAGATATCCAATTAACCTCTGCCCTCCTCCAACAACTTGTCATCCTTTCTCTTTCAATCACCTCATGGGTGGAACATAAAAAAGCTTCTAGTATTCCACCGTGGGTCCCCTTTTCTCGGCTAGCGTAGAATTTTCTCTGTACATCCTGTCCTTTGACAATATGACTTTATTGACAATATAATTCCGCCTTTGATTTTTCAATATCTCATATTTCCCATCCCCTGCCCAAATGGCTCACAATCTCTATCTGGGTGAATCAGTCCTATTATAAATTCATCAAGCTGTCCTGAAGCGGTGAGACTGTGAGCTTGCAGGAATCGGTCAACTCTGTCACTGTCAGTACTAGAGTGTTTGCTATTACTGCAGAAGGTCTGTGAGCCCCTTCTGTAACATCAGCCTCATCGCTCATTCAGCAATTGTTGTTCATAGTCTCATAATCCCCCCTCTGAGGTTGTTTGTAAAGGTTCAGCGACCAGGCGCTCCATAAGTGCTGAAAATTGCTTGAAGAAAAAGACTATAGCGTTTTAAAATTTCAAGGTCTAAATCTAAAACCATTTGTGTTTTTCCATTTGCACTTAACAGTGTACAACCTCTTACATGCCTGGTCACACTACAGCCAAAATTAGTTGTAAAAAAGCCTTATAGATAAATTACATGCTTTGATGCATCAGAGAGTTTACATTGCAGATATTGAGTCTCATTCACTCAAGTATGTAAAAGTGTGCAAACATTCTCACAGATTTCATGATTCATGAATACAGTTAAAGTTAAAAGCAGAAATATACATATATCTTGCAGAATCTGCGAAATGTTAATTATTTTACCAAAATAAGAAGGATCATACAAAATGCATGTTATTTTTCATATATTACTGACCTGAATAAGATATTTCACCTAAAGGACATTTATAGTCCACAACAGAAAATTATAGTTGAATTAATAAAAATGACCCTGTTTAAAAGTTTACATACAAAAATTTACAAAAGTTTACTTGAATTTTAATACAGTGTTGTTTTTGTAAGTGATAGTTGTTCATATGTCCCTTGTTTGTTCTGAACAGTCACACTGCCTGCTGTTCTTCAGAAAAGTCCTTCAGGTCCCACATATACTTTGGTTTTTCAGCATTTTTGCGTATTTGAAGGTTTAAACACTCACTGATGCTTCAGAAAGAAAAAACGATGCATTAAGAGTCAGGGGCTGAAAACTTTTTGAATTTAAAGATCAGGGTAAATCTAACTTATTTTGTCTTCTGGGAAACATGTAAATATCTTCTGTACATTCTGAAGGACAGTACTTAATGACAAAAAATATGATATTTAGGCAAAATAAGAAAAATGTTACCATCCTCATTCCATTCAAAAGTTTTCACCCCCGGCTCTTAATGCATCGTTCTTTCCTTCTGGAATATCAGTGAGCGTTTGAACTTTCTGTAATAGTTGCATATGAGTCCCTCAGATGTCCTCAGTGTGAAAAGATGGATCTCAAATCATACAGTCATTGTTGAAAAGGGTTAAAATACACAAAAATGCTGAAAAAACAAAGAATCTTTGGGACCTGAAGGATGTTTATCTTGTGGAGTATATGTTAATGTCTTTTATGTGAAATATCTTATTCAGGTATGCACTAAATAAAAAATAACATGCATTTTGTATGATCCCTCCTGTGTTGGAAAAAAGGAACAGCTGTATGCAGTTCAATGCAATGTGACCTAATGTCTTACCTAAACCTCAGAAAGGTCTATAAAAAGATCTTTAGTGTTTTTCTCTCATCAACCTATTTGATATTTTGTAGGTTCTGAGTGGGTTTTAAAGACTGCTCTCCTTGGGTTTGTGTATGTTTGTGAGTCTGTAATTGTTTGTGCATAAATCCAGGTGGCTCTCTCATGCAGTGTAGGTAATTACAGTGTGTTTCCCACCTGCTGAGTCATCATTAACACTCTGAATTCATTCCTTTCCATATTCCCTCATCTCAACAAATTCAGTGTACCTGTATCTCTTTCTTCTATTTCCCTTGCATTGTGTTGCCTTTTATGACCACTCCCCACAAAATATATCTCTATATAAACTAAACATTTTAAAGGGATAACTAGCATTGCATAGACTGACTCAGTAAGCTTATGTTTAATAGTTTACTGTTTAATAGCAACAACCACGGAATGTGTGAGGTTTTCCTAAGGGTAGTAATTAATTAGTGTTAAAAGTGTTTTTTATTCAATTTTTTTATTTTCAAGTAGGTATACAGCATATCTGAGACTCCTTGTCCCAATATGGGCCACTCTCTTTTTGATCATTAGCAGTGGGATCTAGAGTCCCTTTGGGACAGTCTGCTTCATCAAGATCAGTATGAAGATGGGAGGGAGGAGCTATGGGATGGAAGAAATGAATTAAACAAGGGAAACTACGTTTGCCTTTGTTGAAATTGACATCCTCATAGCAAGTGGAGCGTATTTGATGTAGAACACACCGTGGCTTCATTTCTTCTCTACAATTGTGTTCTGAGGTGTTGCAGTCATTTCACTGCAGTAATCTCTGCTCTAGTTTAGCTGCAGATATTCTTTAGAGCATAGGCATCTGTGTATTGTTAATGAATGATTCTCTTTCTCCTCCGTTAAAATGGCTGAGGTGGCAGTAACCTGTCACGAATGCTATTCCAGCTGCCCAGCACACACCCAGACTCACGCAAGCAGAAAAGCTGCTTCATTACAAGGCCAGCCTCACACCGGGGGGAAGCCCATTTATGCGACAAAAACAGCTGCTGTCGGGAACTCCAAAGAGATGGAGAGAAAAAATGTGATTAGAGTCAGTGGTGCGAACTACAGTTCGGACAAATTACGCCATGGTCGATAGCAGAGTTTTTCTCTGCCCTTGGAAAATGTTGCCGCTGCCATCGACTATTGTCCACATGGTTGGGTAAAATGGAGCTTTTATGATGAAATGATCCCCCACCTTACCTTGATTTTCCAAACCTGACATTGGAATGTTTTGCTGTTTTTTCTCCTCACTGCTGATTTGGACCCCATTGACTTGCATTGTATGGGCTAATACAACTGAAACATTTTTCAAAAGATCTTTTTTTGCGTTCAGCTGAAAAAACAAAGCCATACAGGTTTGGAACATTATCCTACCTAATCTCATGATGAAAACGTACCTGTGGGAACTTTTTCGCAAAAGGCAAAATACGTACCAATAAGTACAAATCACTGCAGTTTCCAACAGAAATTAACACTAGAGGCGGTAAAACAGCGGGCACTTGTAAACGTTTTCATACACAGTTATGATTACAGCTCCATATGTTTCGCTTTCCGGTGTTGACCCCCACCAGATTACTACCCCCCGAGTATTGGTAGGGTTAGGGTTAGGTCTGGAGGAGGGGTTGGGATTAGGCAATCATGTAGCAATTTCAACGAGAGGGGTAATAATTTGGTAGGGGGTCGAAAATGGACACAAAACCGGACTTAACAAGCTTGCTTAGTAGCTCAGCCTGGACAGAATTTAACTTAGGATGCGGAATCCTTGGGTACACATCCCATAAAAAACATGACTCAAGATGAGAGATCGAAAAACAAGCTAAAGCAGCATGTTTGCGATTGTGTTTTTACATCACATTCACTTTTGTTCATATACTGTCGGGTTTAGATGTAGTGCAGATGGTACGTTATTTTAAAACGTCACAGAGAATTATCGTTATAGCGTCACTCAATGGAGATTTCAAGTCAGAACTGCAGTGACATGTACAAAACCAACATCACATAAAACATACCATATGTACGTTCATCTGTACCAGTGGAAAAAAAAACACTCTTTTGGCATCACTTCTGTTGGAAACTGCAGTGGTATGTACTTATTGGTACGTATTTTGCGGCTCGCCCACAGGTACGTTTTCCGCATGAGACTAGGTTGACAATATCAGTTTGTGTAAATGAGAGAAAATTTTCATTTTTGGGTGAGCTATTCCTTTATTTGTGTCAAATAGAGGTTACGGACCAAACTGAGTAGTAACCGATTACATGTAATTTGGATTATGTAATCAAATCCCAAAAATGTACATTTTAAAATACTCATAATCAGACTACAGTTACTTTTTTATTGATTACATGATTACATATTATTCACGCAATAGCAATAAATTATTAATACTTCATTGATACTTCCTAATTATGCTTTTTTTATCTTTTAATGTTCTTTCTATAATACTACTGCTTATATATACTCGGAAAGTCCAGTTTTGTGGACATTCACACAAAGACCAGTCACTAGTCAGGTGGCGACACAGCATTTGACCACTCAATTCACAAAAATCATTTCAGGTTTAAAAACTGTTTTAGTATTGCATCAACTAGTGATGAACACATTAATTTTATTTGAATTATCACTCAGGTCATTTAACCATGTGTTACTAAGGCTTTCAGAAACATTCTTATTTACATGTAATGCAGGGATTCCCAAACTTTTTTTGTCATTTGAACCTCTTTCATCTGATATATAAACTTTAAGTCCCCCTGAGAATTTAAAATATATATTTTAATAATCAAGTATTGTTTTAGCATGTTTCTAGTGTTTTATTTTGATTGATTTTAAAATGATTTATTTTAATTTAAGATTTAATTAATTATTAGTTTTTCATTAAATTCACAAACCCACTGCGGTGCATTTACGAGTCCCAGTTTGGGAAACCTTGATGTAATGTAATGTTTAATAAACTTCGTGTTTTTAAGTACAATGAATGGAATATATTTTCTTACTCTTTGTATTTTTATGTCAATATGATACAAGATTGTCCTGTTAAAATGAATATGATAAACAAGTTAGGTCAAAAGCAGGGGCGGACTGGCCGTCTGGACGTTCGGGAGAATACCAGAACGGCCGCTGCAGCAGGACGGCCGTCGGCCTCTGTGCAGCCGTCACAGTTTTTTTTTTTTTTTTTCTTCTTTTTTTTTTTTCTTGCTCATAATTTACTGTTGTTCCATGTCAAGACCGATAGGTGGCAACAATGCGCCTACAAGCCCATAGATGCGCAAGCTCACTCGTCAATGCTTGTCACTCAACCGTTTACAAGTGCATGGCTGTGTCCAAATTCAGGGTCTACATCCTTCGGAGGACTCATTTGAAGGATGTTACGTCACAGCGCAGCGACGAAGGCTGTCCAAATTCATAGGATCCTTCAAATGCGGCCCACAAATACGTCCTCCTTTTCCCCGAATTTGAAGGATGGGTCTGGTGAATCCTTTCCCGTCCTACTTATCCCACAATTCCTTTCGGCAGAGCGCTTCCAGTATTTTCATATAATGGCGGACGAAGCAAGCGGTAGTAATGATGGAAGTTTAAAAAAACTGTCGTTTCAAAAAATATGTTTTTACAGCGGTTGTCTAGTTTGGCCTTTGGTTTTAACGTTAAGCTTTTTTTTTTTTTTTACATTTGTATGTATATATGATAAAAAACAGCACTTTCATAAACTAGCTTCTTTCTTACTGCCTGTGTGAATATCCCCTTACACACAGCTAATTTCTTGTTGGTGATTGAAGGTGTTTTTAACGCTTTTAGGGATGAAAGAGTAGTTATTTTGTTTTGTGCAGTACAGATAACCTTACTTCTTGCTTAGCGCATTCAAGGTTTCTAGGCGACAGGATATGAGCAACGGGGAAGAGAGGGAACTGAAAGAAGTGTAGGCTGTCCAAATTCACTGCCACCTACTTCCAGGTTTTGCGGTCTTCGGAGGACCCCTCCTCCTTCAACCTGGTAGGAAGGATCCTAAGGAGGATGCAGACCCTGAATTTGGACACAGCCCATGTGAGAGAAAGAACATGGATACTGCAGGTGTTGGTAATAGGGGAAAAAAAAGGAAAGAAAAGGGTGTGAAGGAGGAGACTGCGGCCGCAGCAGCACAGGGACATAGAGATGAGGGACAGGTGCAGGAACAGGGGGAAGTTCCCCAGAAAAGTGCATTGCAAGTAAGTGCAAGTAAGCATGAAAGGAGGATAATTAGGGTTATTTCCTTGGTTATCTGACTTTAGCAAATGTAATTTCAGGTTGCTACATTTTTATCTATACCCCAATCAAATAAAACTATTGCAGTTTTTACAGTTGATTAGCTATAAAACACGATATAAACATGCCGCTGCATTAACATGAAGGCAGAATAAATATTTAATAAGTAATTAATTAAACCGTTTTTGTGCACACTGCAAAACTCCATCTAATCAAGTCAAAAAATTGTTTCCTGCTAAAAAAGTATTTTTAACCTTGTTACTTATATAAGCAAGAGTATAAGGTGTTAGTTTATTAATCTTATATTGAGTATATATGCCTTATTTTTAGAATTCTTGCCAAGTGTGATTTGTCTCATTTCATTGGTAGATTGTTTCACTTAATTTAAGAAGTTTTCGACTAAAATCAAGAATTTTAAGGCTTAGGTTAGTTGAAAGCTTCTTAAAGTAAGTGAAATAATCTGCCAATGAAACAAGAATTTGCTAAGAATTCTCAAAATAAGACAAATATACTCAAAATAAGATTAATAAAATAACCTCTTCTGCTCTTGCTTAGTATATAAGTCTCAAAAACAAGATCAAAAATACTTTTTAGCTGGAAACAAGATTTTTTGACTTGGTTAGATGAACAGTTTTTGCAGAGCCGTATTTTTTGCACAAATTAATTAAGAGATTATTAAGTAATAAATATAGTTTAAGATTGCATGCCATTTCTACCATTTGTTTTTGTATGTTTTAGGTAGTCACCTCATCTGAATAGTTTTTCAGCAGAGAGACATTAAAAGAGGGCTGTTTATTTCTGTGAGTATTCCACACTATGCTTTTAACACATCTTTTAGTCAACATCAGAGATAATGCTATAATTTGGAAGATAAAACATAAGGGTTAAGATTTAAGTATTTTGAGACCTGTGTCTGCTGCTGATTAGCTTTCACACACATCTGTTGTTGTGGGCTGAGCTGAGTCAAAGTCCAGGGCTGTTTTTTAGTCCCAGTCCGCCACTGGTCAAAAGTAATCAAAAAGTAGCCAGATCATATTACCAAAAATGTGTAATGTAATGGATTACGTTACAAACTACAATTTTTGTCATGTAACTTGGAATCAGTAACAGACTACAATTTCTAAGTATCTAACTAGCTTTCCACCATCTTTCAGATATCAATAAAAAAGGATCAAAGCTGTCTCTGTGACACCTGTCTCTCCCCTGTGCAAACAGGTGGTGGACCACCTTTTTTGCCCATCAAAAAACAGCAAATTCGAAATCCTCTTTTCATGTGAATAATTATGCGTATTCAGATTTGTATAGCTTTTTGTGTTTGAGAGAGAGCGTGTAGTTAAACATAGAAAAAAAGGCAGAACTCAGCAAAATATCTGAAATCGATTACAGCACCTTAAAAAAGGCATATCATGTTGTAGATATGGAACATAACTCCAAACTTAGCTCTTAAGAGCTCTTAGTAAGCTAAATGCATATTTGATGGACTACTTCCATTCCAGTTTGATTGTGGGGGCAGATGTGTCAGCCGCAGTATTGTTTAACTTCCACTAACTTTGTGCTGCCACACTCACACTCAACCCTGTCCTCACCCCTCTTGTCCTGATCTCAACTCACACTGTCTCTGATACTAATACAGACTGAACACCCTTTGGGCAGGCAGCCTCATCTGAGGACACTCACCACAGCGCACAAACAAAGCATCCACACAAACACAATGGCATGAACGTGAACTTGACTTTCTCCCTCACTTTGTCTCTGTCCTGTCCTTTCGATGCCAAAATAGGATTTTGAAAAGAACATAGCAGAGCCCTTTTGAACGCACATACCAATAGTTAGAAATATCAATACCACTTAAAACAGTTCCTGTTAAAAAACATTTAGTCTCATAGACTCTACTGCAGCAGGATTTGCAGTTCGAACAAAAAGCTTCATGATATGCATATTAATCACTTTCTAGGCCCTACATCAAAGCGAAGCACGTTAGACATCATTTTAGGCTCAGTTTTAAGCTACCTAGGCTTATTGGAAATACGTGCCTGAGCCTCTATATACATTTCTGCAAGACTAAAAAAAGTGTACCTATATGTACAAATCACTGGAGTTTCCAGTTGAAATTAACACTATGGCTGTAAAACTCAGACAATGTTTATTCCTTTTTACACAAAGTTGATTTACAGGTAGAGTTGATTATTAAAGCCTAATTACACAATTACTTTCAGAATATTATGCTTCAAAACTATTTTAACATCCTGCACGGTTTGAGAACTGATACTCTTGAAGATTGTCGTCACATATACAGCTTCATATATGCATGGGTTTTCTAATTCAGTAGGTTTGCTCTGTAGCTCACACGATACGGTGTTGCACTTGAGTGATGAGGAGCTTCGTTACAAACCCTGTGAAACTACAGCTCAGATCTGCATAAGGAAGTTTAAATAGCACGGCTGCATCAACAAATGCATTTTTATATCACTTTTGCATTTGTTAACACTATTGGTTAGGTTTAGGGTTGGGTTTGGGGTAGGGGATATCTCCAACATGATAGAGCATTAACCTTTAGCGACACTCCCTGGATATTTGAATTCTGAAAAGTCGCAATATGTACCTCAAACAGCATAATAAAAAACTTAAAACGTCCCACTGTCATGTATTAAACGTGTTTTAGCACCACTCTCCGAACATTTCACAATGAATGCCACAAAACAAGCAGTAAGGAACGTAATTACAGTGTTGCAGAAATGTATATATGTATTTTCATGAGCCTGGGTTGACCAAAGACCTCAAATGTAAAAACAGAAGTACACTACAGAGACTCAAAACGAATCAAGTCACTTGTATTTTTGCAGCGCTTTATATAGTACTAATTTACATCAAACAAAGATATTATATGAGACCCTGGACCACAAAACCAGTCTTTTATGCCACAAATCATTGGGATATTAAGTAAAGATTATGTTCCGTGAAGATATTTTGTAAACTTCCTATTGTAAATATATCAAAACATCATTTTTGATTAGTAATATGCATTGCTAAGAACTTCATTTGGACAACTTTAAAGGCAATTTTCTCAATATTTTCAGTATTTTGCACCCTCAGATTTCAGATATTTAAATAGTTGTATCTCTGCCAAATATTGTTCTTAAGGCTTATTTATTCTTCTTTTAAAAATTGACTCTTGGTCCAGGGTCACATACAGTGCCTTGCGAAATTATTCATACCCTTTCATTTTTTTCACATTTTGTTATGTTGCTGCGTTATGTTAAACTACTTTAAATTACTTTTTTCCCACATCAATCTACACTCCCTGCTCCATAATGGCAAAGCAAAAAATAGGTTTTTAACATTTGTGCAAATTTATTAAAAATAAAAAACTGTAAAGATCCCGTTGCATAAGTATTCATACCCTTTTCTGGGACACTCGAAACTTAGCTCAGGAGCATTCATATTGCTTCTAGATGTTACTACACTTCGAGTGGAGTTAAACTGTGGCAAATTCATTTGAATGAGCATGATTTAGAAAGGCACACACCTCTCAGAAAAGGTCTAACAGCTGAAAATGCATATCAGAGCAAAAACCAAGTCCTGAGGTCAAGATAACTGCCTGTAGAGCTCAGTGACAGACTTGCGTTAAGGCAATGATCTAGGGAAGAGTTTAGAAGAAAATCTGCTGCATTGAAGGTTCACAGAAGCTTTATCCATAATGGAAGACGATTGGAACAACTAGGACTCTAGAAAATGTCTGCCAGCCCCCATCCAAGCTGACAGAGCTTGAGAGGTGAAAAGGTGAGGCAAAGAATGGCAGATAATTGCCAAATGCAGATGTGCAACGCTTATGGATAATGCTTCTGTGAACCTTCAATGCAGCAGATTTTTAATATTATTAATATTTATGAATGCTCCTGAGCTAAATTTCGAGTGTCCCAGAAAAGGGTATGAATACTTATGCAACGGGATCTTTTCAGTTTTTTATTTTTAATAAATTTGCACAAATGTTAAAAACCTATTTTTTGCTTTGCCATTATGGAGTGGGGAGTGTAGATTGATGTGGGGAAAAAAAAAGTAATTTAAAGTAGTTTAACATAAGGCAGCAACATAACAAAATGTGAAAAAAATGAAGGGGTATGAATAATTTCGCAAGGCACTGTATGATTGTACAAAAAAATCTGTAATTTGCAAACATGCCCTGGACAATATGACTATAAAACTGTATTGAAATGACTTGATATCCATTATATTTTATTTTTACATTTGTTTTCCACAGAATGTTTGGAACAAGAGGTAAATAAGTAAGTAAATTACAAATTTGAATGAACTGTTCCTTTAAATTGTCATGCTGTTGAAAGAAACCTATTTTAACAAAGTATTACCATATTACTTTATAATATGACATAATAATGTATCACATTTCCAGTTCATATGTCATACTGTTAATATTTATAATATCACGTAATTCCAAATGAGCAGATACACAGTAGACAATGCAATCATTTGTTAAGTTCTTATTGATTACATTACAGAAGCTGATTCATTATTATTGATTACATACTGCACTGTCTGATGCTGTACGAATCTGCTGGGCTACGATAGCTGATCTAATTTTAAACCTCCAGGCACATTTTTACGCCTCAGTCTCGACTCAAAGCTATGAAAAAGTCAAAGTTCAGGTACCATATGCTTATCCTCCAAAGGCCCTGAAGTACCTCAAAAGCAAAGGGATCCTCCACATTCCTTTTATCTCCTGAGCCTCACAGACACAATATTACCTCTTTCATAATTCTCTCTCAAGTATTCTTTCAAGTGCTTCCTCGTCTTTTTTACTGTAATCTCTTTTCCAAATTTCACACTGTGATTCATCTTCTGTTAGTGATTCTGACTGGGGCTCCAAATGTTTCAAAGGCATCGGGATGGTATTCTGAACAAAGGAGTTAATCTAAAATGGATGATTTCTTGTTTGTGGCTTCGTTTTTTCTTTCTTATTTTCTTCCTTTTGTTTGATTGTGAATTATGTGAATAACAATATTTTGTCTTTTTACAGTTTGCTTGTCATGTTCCTCATCTGTGCACTGCTTTGAATAAAAACATTTACTAAATGAATAAATACTACCAGTCAAAAGTTTTTGAACAGTAAGATTTTTTATATTTTTTAAAGAGGTTTCTTCTGCTCACCAAGGCTGCATTTCTTTGATCCAAAGTACAGCAAAAACCTGTGATTTCAAAGCTGATTTTTTAGCATCATTACTCCAGATCCTTCTTTCTATTCATTAAAGAATAATTAAAAGACTGTACTGTTTTTAACACTGATGTTTCTTGAACAGCAAATCAGCATTTTAGAATGATTTCTGAAGAATCATGTGACACTGAAGACTCAAGTAATGATGATGAATAACTTTGATCACAGGAATGAAATACATTTTAAAATATATTCAAATAGAAAGCTGTTATGTAAAAATAGTAAAAAAAAAAAAAAATGTTCTAAAAATATATAAACAAAAATACTGCTTTTGCTGTAAGTTGGATCAAATAAATGCAGGCTTGGTGACCAGAAGAGCCTTTAAAAAAAACTTCTATTCTTACTGTTCAAAAACCTTTGACTGGTAGTGTATATGTGTGTATGTGAGTCTCAAGTCTCCCTGTACTATTCACAGGCCTCAGACGTTTAATGATTTATATTTTGCCCTCCACCCTGCTAACTAGTAATAACCCGCCTTCTCCCTGCCCCCATTTATCTAACCCTCAGAGAGTTCAACAGATAATTATCCTACAACTCTTTCATATTCTACACTGAAAACTATTAAAAACTAAATTCAATTAAAATCCTTTGAAAGTAACAAGAAGTGTTATAAAATTGGAATTGCTGTAAAAAAGGAGAGGGAGGCCGGTGGGGTAAATCAATTATCAAGACATCCACTAGGTATTTGTCTGTGGTGGACAGCTAATGGCTTTGCACTTAAAAGGCTTAATGGCCAAAAGCGGCACAATGCAAATTCCTCTGTTAATTTTCTAAAAAGCTTTGTATAAAGCCACCCATCGAGAAATAAATCTGATTATGGAAATGAACCAACACCTACACGTGTCATGTTTATCCTAAAGGGGGGGATTAGTAGCCAATGATATATTCATGTTTTGTCCTCCTCTGGCAGCCATTCATATGGGTAAATAGGAATTCCATACTGAATTCTGATGATCTCAACAAAGTAATGAGCTTTGCTGCCTAACGGCAATACCGGAACCGTCTCAAGTGCTTCCTGCACTAACATATATAATCATGGAGACAGTCATGATGAGTGTAATTTATTGTGCTATTAAGCTATAGTGCTATGTGTGTGCGTGTGTGTTCAAGCACAGATTACATTTCCATCATTAAAGGTCAGTGTTGGCTCATCATTTGCTTACATTAGCAGACTGAGTGTCTCTCTGGAAGATATTTCCATTATGGTTAAACTCCCACAATTTCCTGCTGTTTGGTGAAAAATTCTCTATTGTTCAGGTCTGACTGCGTTTGAAGCTCTATGTGTGAAGCCTTGAGTTCAAAAGGAGACAAAACCATTGTCATTAATTTTTCAGCTAATTATCTTCATCCAGCTTTTCATCCCTCGCAGCAATTCAGCATGAGAGAGAAAAATGGAGAAAATTAAAGATCCAGAGGCAGACAGACGGAGCGAGGGTGTAGGGAGGACAGAGGAGGGGACACCAGGGACAAGGTTTGATCCAGACGGAGCTTCAGGCAGACCGTCTAAACCCACCTCTTTTATCTTCATCAAAAGAATTCATCAGGAACTCACCAAAAAATCATAATGTGAAAGAAGTAGTTCACTCTAGATATAGAAAAAGGTTGAAGATAGAAAGAAGTAGAGAAGCTAACCACCGTTTGCATGGTAAGTGCTAATAAACTGATAAGAATCGCTACGCTTTTACTTAACAGCTGAAATTATGTAACAACATATTGCTGTTGTGATAGAGATGTTCAGAAGAGCCACAGAGCAAAGCACTACGGAAGAAATGCAAACGGGTATAATGCAGATATAGATTCAGGCACCGAACCGCTTAAGTGATTGTCACATCTTTCATCCTCGACAAGCTGATTTAGTTGGCACTGAAAATATGTCATTGGAACTCTTCCTGTTTATATTTATAGACTGTAAATTAGATTTTCTAGCTGTTTTTCTAGCCTTGTAACATCAGAGATTTTGCTAAGTCATGGTGCTGCTAATTTTTATATGGAGAAAATAAGCAGTACAAAATACTTGCTCTTTAATGTACCACTATTGAACTTTGGGCTCGCTAGTGTTTTAAATATTTAATATTAGGTTATCATAAAATGCTACATAAGAGTTTTGAGCTGGCTAAGGGATAAGAAGTCAGCAGATCATGTTCAGCCTACCTCTCACGTCGGCTGAAAACCTGGCAGAGTGTCGAGAAACAAAAAGCTTCAGCTCCTGGTCCAGGTTACAATCAATCAGGTTTGTGTCCCATGATCGAATTCCTGCAAATCAGAGGGAAAAGTGTGAAAACATAAAATGTGTTGCACTTTTTATAGATTGTGAAGAGGCCAGATCTCCATTAAATGTATGTTTACTCAGCACCTTGAGTATGAAGAATTTAGCAATACACCAGGGAGAGATCTGAAACTCAGTTGTGCGTAATTAAATAACATACTTTACTGTAGATCTGATCAATCTAGCAAGGTATTTAAATAATCAGATTGGGTTTCCTTGTATATTGAATTGAAGCCCAGTTCACGGAATTAATGCTGCGTTCCAAGCAGGTTTTTTAACTGGTAAATCACCACTTCAAACCACGACTCACGACTTTGTAGTGTTCCAGGCAAGTCACACCAAACTGCCTGGGCACATTTATGAATTATTATTATTTTTATATTATTATTAATTTGATTGCAATGTTATATTGTCCTAAAGTCTATTTTTCCACTGTGTACTACTTGCATAAACACCGCACCCATTAGGGCTGACATTGTTGTTTCATGGGCTATGATCGTCAGAACTCGGACCTGGGAGTACATCGATTTAGTACGAGTTCACGAGTGGGAAGTCATGGGTTTGACTGCCGTTCCAGTGCACTTTCACTGGTAGAAGGTTGGAAAAACACGGGTTACGGGTTGCCTGGAACGCGGCATAAATGTCATGCTCTGTTGGTTTACCCGCAAAAGTCAATCAATGTATGGAAATATCTATAAAATGTTCTGAGACAGGATGTCTGTGCTAATCCTCTTTATGATCAATGGTTAGCCAGAAGAGAAATTATGTGTTGAAGAGAACATTTCTCAGGATCACAATGTAAAAGGTTAAGACGGTTGTTCACATTGTGTGTAAACATGTTTTCTTTTTATGATGGCATACTTGCTCCCTTCGTGGGACCACAAAAGAATATTACCCCTTTATTTCTTCTACCACAAACAACTCATACTGTATGCCCTCAAGGCAAGTAGTAATACACAGATATTAAATGGTGACTTTATGGTTTCCTGTAAAGCACTGCTTTGCTGTTTTCACCTCCATTTCTGGCTTGGTCACTTGCTTGTTTAGAATTTAGAAGATGGAAGATCAGACATTAATACAATACAAAAGCAGTGAAATGTCCAGTAAGGTGAAGGTAACAAGTAAATGTGTCCCTGGACCACAAAACTTAAGTAGCACAGGTGTATTTGTAGCAAGAGTCAAAAATACATTGTATGGGTCAAAATGATTTTTTTTAAGCCAAAAAGCATTAGGATATTACGTTCCATGAAGATATTTTGTAAATTTTTGTACCGTAAATATATCAAAACGTAATATTTGATTAGTAAGTTGCATTGCTAAGAACTTCATTTGGACAACTTTAAAAGTGATTGTCTCAATATTTTGATTTGCACCCTCAGATTACATTTTCAAATAGTTGTATCTCGGCCAGATGTCCTATTCTAACAAACCATACATCAATTGAAAGCTTATTTATTATAAATCTAAATTTCAAATAATTGACTCTTATGACTGGTTTTGTGCTGCAGGGTCACACATGTAAAAAATCATACATTGTTCAATATGGAAGCAGAGACATCCTCAAAGTGATGCTAATGCCTCCTCATAGCACATGAAAAGGGAGATGATTCTGTTTTTATTTTTTCTTGCACACTCAAACTCAAACAGATAATGATTCCCACAAAGTGCGTGAAATTAACTACACTGTCCGATTCATTCACGAATCGATCTTCTGAGTCGGATCTTTTTAATGAATCACTTGAACCAACTCGCTCTGAACTGAATCGTGAACTCATTGAACCGAGCTAAACGATGATAACAAGAGCGAATGAACCGAAGATTTGAGTTACAATTTAATATCCAAAGAGAAGAAATGTTAAAGCATATGCCTACTAGAAATGCGTTTATGACAGTTTTATCAAGACATAAACAAAATAGCATTTTACTCAGAAGTGCCTACTTTTCACAAAGAGATGTACATTTAAATATAGCTAGTATTTTGTAGTGTATATTGTAAAAGACTTGTGTATGAGCTCAACTGGGACAGAATAAACACGCTTAACGTTACTTCTAAGATGTGACTAAAAACGTAATATGCGCCTGCTTATTGCTTCACTGAAACAACTGGATGTAGCATCACGTGACGACGTAATTACGTCTAGACGTGAAGAACAGCCGAATCTGTTTTTGAAACGAACTGTTGAAAAGAACCGGTTCGGGGATGACTCGAACGTCCCACCACTAACTGAAAAACGCCCTTTTTGGCAGGAACGCGAGGCCCTTCTGACTTTCCGTAGGGACTGCAGTGCGGACCGCGCCACGCCTACAAGCCGGTTTCGTACTAGACTGGAGTGAGTTGAATGTAAAAGGATGGAAATAAATCGGGATGCGCAGCAACAATGTTTCTAAGGTCTGGTGAAGTGAACAAAAGTTATGGCTTTTGCAATACAACGCCACTCTTAGCCTACTGTCTGTTTGATATGGTTAACTCATGGAATTCGTGATAAACTGAATTAATTATCTTTCTCGTAGTTATTTAGGGTGATTCCCGACATGAATCGCAAAAACAACACAAGAATATAGTAAGAAAACACGAGCTTAGGAAACAAAGAACTGGCGCGCAACATCAAATCCACGCAGACCCAAAGTGATGGTGCACCTCCTGACTGCAGAGCCGATCGATGCTTCATTTAACGATCATCCACCCGGCAAAACAAGCGATACGCATTATTTATCGACGCACTATAAATAAGTCAGACACTAAAGTTCGTCCAAAATACGGCCAAAACAACATATGGATCATCAGATAGAGCTGCGCCCTGTGAAAACAGTGATGGTGCTGATGGTGATGATGATGATGTCTTTGGGAAACGGGGTGGCGCGACGCGATGGCTTTGATAAGAAATGCAGTGCACTCGCCAGTTACTAACAGGGAGGGGCTGCGCTACAGTTTCCATCTACATATTCACCCAACAAAGAAATCCAATAACATGATGCATGGAAAGTTTCTTGCAGTCAGCAGAAATTGGTGGCTATGTTCCCGCATTCAAATCACCTATTCAATCCCAAAGTGAGTTCAAGGTTAGTCTATTGAACTTGAAAAGCCATCTGCATCAGACATACGTCTTCAAACATCATTTAAAATAGATTCAAGGCATAAACAGCACTAAAGCACTGTTATTCGTGTCAGCTGGGCTACCTTTCTCAATGTCCGCAATGGCACACTTCAGATGCTCGTCAGTGACCAGCTCTCCAATGACCACCAGCAGGTAATATTTGCTCTCGTCGAAGTGATGTGTCGAGGCCGTGGGTGATGCCGTGTTCCTGATGCTGCTGACACCTCCGAAGGGTGCTGGAGTATCTATAGAATCAACTAGCGTCGCCATTCTCTCAGACACTCATTCACTCACTCTCTGTCCGGCAACCAAAAAGTGAGCTGCTATCTGAAGCCGTGCAGCGGGCGCAGAAGGAGTGGCCCAGGCTTTTATATCCTCAGACTGAGTGTCATAGTGATGAGGAACCGCTGCTGCCTCTCCTCTCATCCAGCTGATGTCATGCAGCAAATCATAAAACCGCGCGAGACCAATCGGAACCTTGAAACGCGTTACATAATTAACGGATGTCCAGGATTTATCGTTAAAACTGGACTAACTTGTTGACATGTGGATTGAGTGGCAATATCCATAAACGTTTAGCCTTGGAAGACTGCAGTTGTTTTATTAAACAGTGTAGCTCCTGGCACCTTATTTTTTAATGTGTTGATTTATTAAATATTTCCTTTTCTGTCACAGTTGCTTTGTCAACATCGCATAGTCAAACCAAAAATTATTCATTTTTCATTTTAAATATTATGTTACTAGTGTGTGCAGGACACTATATCATTTATGTAAGTGAGGATAGCAAAATACAGTAAACTGTGAAATATTATATCCCAAAATTCTTTATACAGTGGACTACCAATAAAACAGATTAAAATTTGGGACCAAAAATTACTCAGATACTTTGACCTGACCATGTTTTCATACATCAAAGTCATCTCACATGATCAAGATAAGTTGAATTTGTTCTGACACAGTTTAACTCTTGAGTTCTTGTCATATTTTATTACAATTATCTAAACTATAGCGAATAATGTGAGAAATGTTGAAGGTGTCTGAGTAAATTTAGGTTTGACTGTATGTAAAACAGTCGTAACAATAAAGTTATTTGAAACAATTTGATTTAAAACAAGTCATAACAGAAAACACTGACTCTTTGCTAAATTATCTCAATCATATAAATTCATATATGTAAGTAGCAGTTTCCATTCATTTTCATTACATTTTGAGCAAATAATGGAGGAGTAATATCATATTTTAAGAGATCCCAATCTCACCCTTACCCTGTTCTTCACAAAACTTATCATGTACATTTACACATTTCACTTCCCCAAACAATAGAAATAAATAAATACAATTTTTGCAAAAAGAAAAGATCGTTTTATTTAGCCTTTAACAATATTATTTTCATATAAAATAAACCCCTGTGATTATCATTGATGTGGAAAAACTATATTATTTAAACTGTTATAAATCAGTATTTGTACTTGTAATTTGTCATTTATGATGATATAATGTGCATCTAATCATGAAAATAATGTCACAAAGTTAAAACTGATGGTCCTAAAATAGGCTTTGTTTTTCTTTATGCAAATTATATATTTTTAGATATATTGTATTCTTTTTCCCTCTTTTTCCTTATAACTTTGAGGTGAAATATTACTTTGGCATCCATAAAATACACACTTAATATAACTGTCATGCTCAGTTTGCATGTATTCAGTCATCTTTTTTACAGCAAAGCTTCTTAGGTACACAAAATGATTTAGATTTAATAATATTTTTCCTTGCATGAAATACAAATATATTTCTAGCAATATATTTGTAGCATTTTGTGTTTTCATGTGTTTCTAAAAGACAAAGTTTTGTTTATATTTTGCTGTGCTCTTTTTAATGCAGAGGCATACTGATGCAGACGAGGGTGTTCCTCCTTGTCCCATCTTGATGATGTCATTTTAGGCAGAGTCATTGCACATATTCTACTGTCTCATTTTAAAGGTGGATGCACTGTAATACAGCTGTGTCATTGGGGTTCACCTGGAGCTGCGTGGCAGATTCTGCACATTTAGCACTCATACGCAGGTTACTAGATATAATTAGTAAACACACAAACTTATGTATTTCATATAAGGTATTTATTATTTCGTTTGTATTATTGTATTATTTTAATTTTTGATTTTTAATAAAGAATTTGTTTTGTCAAGCCACAGTCTAGTTTGATTAATTTATGCTTTGCATTTGCTGCAGCTGTTTCAGATGAACCCATATGTTATCTATATGTAAATATTTTAGTAAGATAAATCAGTCACTGCAGTTTTGAGCACTGGAAGTGGGGCATGATTCAGCACATCAAACATTCATTATATTACATCTGGAAAAGTGGAAGCCTGTTATAAATATATTATAAGGTTACATGTGAGCCAGTCAGAGGTGTTTTTGTTAAGTGTAGTGTGATAATAAAGTGTGGAAGGGTGCATGATGTAAAGTGACAGAATGGAATATGTCAGAAGAACTGAAATGTTAATATTGTTAGGTGAGATCAGTTTACTCCAGAATTACAGTTTCCTGATAATTTACTCACCCCTATGTCATCCAAGATGTTCACTTTCTTTCTTCAGCTGAAAATAAATTAAGATTTATGAGGAAAACATTTCAGGATTTTTCTCCATATAGTGGACTTAAATGGGGATCAGCGGGTTGAAGGTCCAAATTGTAGTTTCAACACAGCTTCAAAGGGCTCTACGAGATGCCAGTTTAGGAATAAGGGTCTTATCTAGCGAAACGATTGATCATTTTCTAAAAAAATAAATAAATAAATAAATATATATATATATATACTTTTTAACCACAAATGCGTCCACATGTGACGTAGGTGGAAGTACCGACCCAGTGTTTACAACACGAACGTGCAAAGAAAGTCAAACAGCCTTTAAAGAAGAAGGGTCTTATCTAGTGAAACGATCGATTATTTTCTAAACAAATTGACAATTTATATACTTTTTAACCTCAAATGCTTGTCTTGTCTCATCTCTGTGATGCACATGCATAGTCTGTGTAATCCGGGTCAATACAGTTAGGGTATGTTGAAAAACTCCTACCTCTTTTTCATCTTCAATATCTAAATCGTCCTACATCGCTGTTTTACCTTTTTAGTAAAGGCCGTTTGATCTTCTTTGTATGTTCACTTTGTAAACACTGGGTCGGTACTTCTGCAGCGATGTAGCGCGATTTTAAAGTTGGGGAAGAAAACGAGATGGGAGTTTTTCCAACATACCCATGCGCATTGCAGAGACTTGACAAGACGGGCATTTGAGGTTAAAAAGTATATAAATTGTCAATAATAAATAACTGCTCATTTCGCTAGATGAGACCTTTCTTCCTCAGCTGGGATCGTTTAGAGCCCTTTTGAAGCTGCATTTTAACTGCATTTTGGAAGTTCAAACTTGGGGGCACCATACATATCCATTATATGGAGAGAAATCCTGAAATCTTTTCATCAAAAACCTAATTTCTTTATGACTGAAGAAAGAAAAACATGGACATCTTGGATGACAAAAGGGGCGAGTAAATTATAAATTATTGTTCTGAAAGTGAACTAATCCTTTAAGAGAGAGAGCGTTCAAATTTGAAACAGAATTAGGAGATGACATTTCCTTGGGTCAATAAAGAGGAATGAAATCCGAATAGAGAGAAGGAAGAGAATGAAATTATTTCAGGAACAATTATGTTAAGTGGTGTCTGTCATGACAACGACATTTGTTGCCATGGTAGCTGTGCCATGGGACCACAATCAGCCCATCGCTGCATGGGGCACCAGATTAAACAATCGTCATTGCAATGAAGATGCCCAGTCTGGCATATGAGTGACCGGTGACTAGATTTGATATGGTTATGTTTGAGCATTTTTAACATTTTCTTTAACTAAAAATTATACAGATGTAATTACAAATGTAGTGTCTTATAATTTGATTCCATTTCCATTTCTTTATAGTATAATTTCAGTTTTCACAGTGATAGTTGCAATCAATTAAAGATTACTGTACATACACAGTTGTTTTGCAACACATGCCAAATAATATCAGTTAGCTCCAACACACAGATTATTCCTAAATAAGGAATTAAAACAACTTTTAGTTTGTAATTAACCAAAGAATGAAGAGCATTACTAGTCTTAGTCTGGCAAATCCTTTTGTGTACTAGACACTAACTCAATGGGGGGCATTCTGAGTGTTTAAGCACCCTAATGCCCACATGCTCCCATTACGCCCCGAGTTTTTTGGAAGACACACACACACACACACACACACACACACACACACACACACACACACACACACACACACACACACACACACACAGCAACTTATCTAAGCAGTCTTGTGGCAGCATAGTGGTCAAGTGCACCTGAATATAAAATGATCTCAGTGTAATTATTGTGATGAACATGACATTATGTCAGCAAATTACAGGAAAGCCTGTTTTCCTCTGCAGGGCAAGCAGGAAAACAGTATAGCAGCTTGACAGTTTTTGGACTGAATAAGTGTGTGGTGTTTTGATGAGTCAGAGGGACCTCCCACTGGTCTGTCTCTACAGAGTGCCTTGCTCTGTCTGAGTCTGCCATCTACACAGTGGTACACACTGTCTGCCTGTCACACTAACAAGCACTAAATGGGTCAAATAAGGTAAAAGATGTAAATATAGGTAAATATAAAACTCACAATTAGGGTGCATTATAGAGGTGTTAGATAATTCACTGCAAATGTATTCTACCAGTCAAAAGTTTTTGGACAGTAAGATTTATAATGTTTTTTTAAAGAAGTCTCTTCTGCTCACCAAGCCTGCATTTATTTGATCTAAAGTACAGCAGTACAATTTTGAAATATTTGTACTATTTAAAACAACTGTTTTCCATTTTAAAATGTAATTTATTCTTGAGATTTCAAAGCTGAATTTTTAGCATTATTACTTCAGTCACATGACCCTTCAAAAATCATTCTAATATTCTAATTTGCTGCTCAAAAAACATTTATTATTATTATTATTATTATTATTACTACGATAAAACATCTGGGTAGAATTTTTTTTTGATGAATAGAAATTTTAGAAGAACAGAACTGATCTTAAATATAAATATTTTGTGATGATATAAATGTCTTTGTCATCATTTCTGATCAATTTAAAGCATTCTTGCTAAATAAAAGTATTAATTTCTATAATTTCTTTTCCCAAGAAAGAAAAAAATATACTGACTCCAAGCTTTTGAATAGTATAGTGTATAATGTTTTTATTTCAGATAAATGCTGATATTTGGATCTTTTTATTCTTCAAAGAATCCCAAACAAAATGTACTCAACTGTTTTAAATATTGATAATTATAATGATGATAATAATAATAATACAATGTTTCTTGAACAGCAAATAAACATATTAGAATTATTTCTGAAGGATCATGTGACACTGAAGACTGGAGTAATGATGCTGAAAATTTAGCTTTGATCACAGGAATAAATTACATTTTAAAATATATTCAAATAGAAAGCAGTTATTTGATATAGTAAAAATATTTCACAATATTACTGCTTTTGCTGTATTTTAGATCAAATAAATGCAGGCTTGGTGAGGAGAAGAGACTTCTTTAAAAACATTACAAATCTTACAGTCCAAAAAATGTAGATTTATACTGTGAAGTGGACACATCTGGGTTATTATAGCTAACTAAAACCTACAACCTTCTTCACTTATGCAACATTTCTCATTAGTTCAAATTGATGTACTAAAATAATTAAAACTAAAACTCAATTTAAACAAATGTAACTATATGGACATGTATAAAATAAACTAAAACTATACTAAAAACATATGTGCAAATCAAAATTAGATAACAGCCTACAATTTCTTAAAATTTTAAGTCACTGCTTAGTTCTGTTTAAAGTTATCCTAACACGAGTAGAAGGATCATTTTTAAGCACAATATAAAAAACTTAAATGAGATTTTCAACAGGAGGTTGGTCACGACGTGCCGGGGATGAGGAGCCAGAGGGAAACACAAGGAGCCAGGAGTAACAAACAAAACAAATTTAATGAAAACAAAACAAACAGGAACCAGGAATACAAAAACCACAACGTAACTTTAAGACCGGACAAAGAAATTAAGGACCCAAACAACTTATAAAGGGAGTGGCTAATTACAAAGACAGGTGTACACAATCAAGGAAACAAGGGGGAAGTCCAAATATGGGCAAGGGTAAACCAATACAAACAGAACAATAGGGGGAGACAAAGGAAGAAACCAAAATATTGGAACCACAGGGGGGAAAAACTCTAGGAAAACAGAAAAACAGTCTATGATCCTGTCAAGGTTGTTCAGATGAAGGCCAAAGGGATGACCCTTTCAGCCACTGCAAGAGAAGTTGGTCATTCCAAATCTATGGTTTCTTGAATATTGCAGGTTTACAATGACACTAATTAATTCAGGTTCCCCTAAAAACACTGGTCATCCACAAAAGACAAATATACGAGAAGACAGCACAAGATTTTAAGGTTTCTGCAGAGCAAAAGTGGGCGTTTCTGACTTTGTGGGTGTTTTTAAACTGCTGGGTGTTTCTATATCATGCAATGAAAATGATCCCCCATATCTGACCCCACCCCTAAACCTACTGTCACCATGACATCAGTCAATCAGGTAACATACTGTAAAAATGCCTTGATTTTCTGCAGAGACCTATACTTGCAGCACAATACAGAAACTCTCAATGGGGAAGCGGTTCAACGCTGCAGCTGGAATTGCTTGCCAGTTCAGCACCGAACAGGGTAAGGATCAAAAAGGACACTCTGCAGTTACCAAGCCTCTCATCAGGGGAAAGAATCAAACTTCTAAGCTCACCTTTGTTGAAGAGCATGGTGTTGTGGAGAAAGGAAAACAACTTTAATTTGGGTCTGATGGGAAACATTTTGTTTGGTGTCAAACTGGTAAAAGACTAGGCCCAAGTGTGTAAATAAGTCAGTGAAAGGTACAGGACAAACTCTCATGGTTTGAGGGATGCTTTCTGCAGCAGGAGTTGGGCCTCTCATACAGATACATAGCAGGGTGAATGCAAATGTTTATCAAAACCTCCTTCAGCAGCATGCAATTCCTTCCCTGCAAGCATCCAGCCATCATCCTGCAATTTCCATGCAAGTCACCGCCAAACTGCAAAATGGGTAAAACAGTTCCTTAAAGCTAAGAATACTGAAATGGCTAGCCTAGATTCTTGATGTTGTCAGGCTGATTCTGCCATATTAAACAAAATTTTTGATAAAACCAGTTATTTTTTTAAAACTTCATGAATCAACATTACAAAATATTTTTACAGTGCATATTTTCATACAGAAATGTATACTATGTGTATTATGCACAATATAGAAGCAGAAAGAAGTTTTCTGTTAATAAGAGTATTTGTAGGCCTCTCACCGTACTCTATTCCGAATCAAAATTTAATCAGTATTGTGCTTCCCTCTAGTGTTCTAATAAGGTAGCACAATGAGGTATCACAATGTCGCAATGTATAAATGCTTCCTTGTTTGTGAAGCTAACACTTTTCACAGCATCCACAAAATGAAAAATATAGCTCTTACAAGCATTAAATTACTCATTGGTCAGTTCAAAACAAGCAAAAGACAATTTTGTTTGATCATTCAGGGTACACATATTTAAATTAAAAATATAATATATTTTTTGTATAGTTGTACAAATTGTGCTTGATCATCTCCCAAATGTCTAATTCGAAGAGGCCTCAGATTATTATTTATAACATGAATCTGTAGAAAAGCAAGAATACCTGTAATATATAATGAATCTGAAACATTTTATTAAAGCTCCACTAGGTGTCGTTATTATTCTATTTTACACAATCTCCTTTTCATGAGAACTTAAACATACTGATTCGAAAAAAAAATGCACATAGTAGTAATCTATGGTGAGGCTTCGTTAAATCAGACTATTTTTTTTCTCTTTGCCAACTAATTTTTTTCTCTTTGCCAGTAGACAGTGCCTTTAACTACATGTCTGAACAGCCTTTGTTTGTATAAAGGGGGTGTGTCATGAGTCATGTTTTATTCAGTCATAGTTTATGGCTCCTTTAAAAGAGCTAAGGATAAGGACGCACCTCTTCTGCTGGTATTTTAGATTTATAGAAGAGAATAAAGCACAAAACCACCATTCTACAGCTTTAAATTAGCCATGAAGTTAAATCTTTTCATTTGCGAATCTCATGGCCATGTCAAATAAGACTTTCATCACTCTTCTCATAGCACCAGACTCCTTGAATAATGATTGTTGTGGCCTATAGCCAAAGCTCAAAACACTTATGTAAGTAAAAAAATACTTAAAAAGATGATTCATTTTTTTTAAATGCATTGTAGAAGCAATGACATACTTTTTTTATTTATAAAAAAACAAATACAGATCTCAAGGCACAATACAAGCATTAGATTGATATAAATTTAAGAAGGTGAAAAAATATAATTAAAAAAGTGTAATGAACGGCCACATACATATAATAGGGTGCGAATTACGGAGGGTTTGGGGGGGGGGGGTCTGACCCCCCTAATTAATGCCTTATCCCCCCTGAAGGACATAAACACAAGATGTAGGGGGGGGTCTTCCTTTTAAATAGTGGTAAATAGTTCGCACTGATCTGTATCTTAAATATTACTTATAGTAAAAATAGTAAATTAATATTAAACCTGTGAAAAAATTAACCTGTGAACACCCCTATAATGGTTCATACCAATCGCCCCAGCAGCCAAGCGGGAAAATTCAGCTGAATAGGAAGCCTACCGATAGACACGGTGAGTGTTCAAGACGCCTTTTCTTGTAACCCCCCCCCCCCACCCCCCCCCGGTTGTCAAGGTATAATTCGCACACTGCATATAATCACAAAACTAAATAAAGTGGGAAAATTATTGTATCTTTTTAAGTTTGAGGGCAAAAAGTAGGTCAAAACCCCCTTTGGAGGAGATGGTAGTTTCCAATTAATTAGTAAGTCGTCTAGCCTACAAGGTGCAAAGTACAATATTACCAATCTCTAAAGTTGTCAGTTTAACATTTTCTGGAAGAAGCCCAAATAAAGCTATATAAAGGGTTCAGATCCATTATTGTGGTAAACATTTCTCAAGAACAACTAAACATTCTCCCCCTAAACCTTAATGACAAGACCAAAAACAAGACTTTTTCGGACAAGACCAAAAAGAAAAGGCTGGTTCCACAGCACAGCATGAATAGATACGGTCCAAATCAGGAAATATCTTGCAGAGTTGCACCCTAGACCATTGAATATGATGTAAATCGGATAAGCATATGCCTAGAGCTGACTGAAGAGGATTAAATCCTTTTTAAGACAGTATCCCAAGTTTCTTAGGAGTTTCTTCATAGTTCTTAAGTCCTCCTCCCATAGAGATTTTAATGATCTACCAGATGGGATTTGCTTGTGATTTATTATACTGTTAATCTTTGAAATGGTAGCCCTTGTATATCTATGCTGATCTAAAATACACCAAAGGACACCACTGGAAGGGGCAAAGGGAAACTTTACTTACGAACACCTACAGGCAAAGCTCTGAACTTAAAAATACTGGAAAAATGTGAATTAGACAAAGAAAATGTTTCCTTTAGTTGGTCAAAGAAAGCTAAATTATTGTCTATAAATAGCTGGTCAATAGTAACTAGAAAACATTACCGGCAATGGGTACAGCTGAAAAAAGCTTAAGCTCTGCAGAACTGAATCCAAATCCTCAAAGAATGTTTAACAATAATTGGATTCTTAATCAAAACAGAATGGGTAGAAGGGATAGAAGAACAGAGCAAAGATATTAATGTGACTGGGGAACAACATAAAGCCTCAATTTGCACCCAGAGAGGTTTACACAAATGCAAATCATGTTGTACCCAGTACAATAAGTTTTGCGATAAAATACTTTTGACCCTCAAACATAATATGGAGTGTGTAAAACATTGTCACTAATTAAGTAAGTTATGTAAATTAAAAATCATTCAAGTTCTTGTGGCCATGAAGTTCTAGCACTATTTGGCTTCATCTAAATCTTGTTTGTACTACATAGGCGAAAAACTGTTTTTGAAAGAGTACTATATGTACAAATTCACATTATTTATAAAACATTAAGCAAAACGTACCTGGACGACCTACTACTCCCTTCAGTGAACACTTTACTATCCCATGAGGCCATAGGAGAGGAGATGTGAATAGCAGTGAAGTAACGCAACTGATGCTGGTAGATCGCTTGACAACTGTAATACATCTGGATTCCATTACATACATTCATACATACTTTATAGAGCATACTTTTTAACAGTCATGAAGTAAGTACTTATTTAGCAGAAGTAATCTACCTCAGACAGTATGTGATTTTGTATGCAGCTTTTGTCTGCAATGGTTGTCAACAGCCCATGTCTATTACTATATTACAATCAACTGATGATGTTCAAGGTGTGATCCTTCAAATGTGTGGACATTTGTCTTTGAGCCTAATTAAATCAGGATCAAATGGAAGTCACATTAAGTATGTTTAGAATTACAGTGAACTTTTGCATAGTTAAGCTGCAGCATTCATCTGTCTGACTAAGTATACATATTTAAATAAATATTTGAAAAATAAAATACATGTTGTGGATCAACTCTGTTTTTCGGAGTATGCACACAACACCAAAGCCAATTGAGCCTTCGCAAAGACCCGCCTCCTTTTTGTTACTGTTGTTCAGCCACACATCATGTTCTCACACAGTGAAAAATACATTGCGGAACAAAGAGAAAACTAACAATATCCGACAGAAAAGACAGAGCAGGTTACTTTAGGTATGAAACACTGAAATTGTTCTCATTCTTAAAGAAATTCAAAAACAAAACACCATTTTATGGCTCTTTAATGGGTCATGACAGATCGTTGTAGCATCTCAGCTAAAGCGGGACATGAACCGATCATCTCTTTCTCTCTACTAGTTAGTTAATAGCATGATATAAACAAACATGAGTGGTTTGGGTTTTGTCAACTCAAAACTAATCCTGTAACTTTGAATTTGTTCAACTACCATCATGGTACAGGCCTATAGTTTAAACCGCGGTCCCCCAATGTACCATATTGACCCGAATATGAGCTGACCCAAGACGACCACCCTTTTTCAAGATGTACCTTGAGTTTTATTAAGAAAGAATTTTTTTTCCTAAATCATTTTCATATTGCATATTTTTACCTTTTTTTGGTTTTGAAAGTCTGGTAAATACTGGTAAAATGCACCAACAATCACATTAAAAAATATACACTTTTGATATACCATAAAAATAACAGGTAACCCATCTAAATTATATAACAGTTATTGTCACAGCCCCCGTTGGACTGTTTATTTGGTTTCTCCCTCGTGTGCCCATATTTGGTTGTTCCTATTCTCGTTATGTCTTCATTAGGTATCATGTACACCTGTCCATGTCTCATTTACCTGTCTATTTAAGTTGAATTTAGTTCAGTGTGTCTTTGCCTGATCTGAAGGTTACTTTGTATGTGTTTTTCCCTGCCTGTTGGATTTACCTGTTTGGATTTATTGAAATACCTGTTGTTGAATTCTCATCTTTGTGCGCTTCCTATACACACACCCGTGACAGAAAGATCGGGCCAACAAAAAGTGAAGCGACAAAATTTCCCCACGCTTTGTTTTTCTGTCAGTGTGTTATTTTCTTTATAATGAATCATCCTGCCATCTTCCTCCTCATGCTGGAGCAGAGGAGCCTTTCCCTTGAGGTCCATACTAGACTGTTTGTGGAGATTGCCAACCTTACCCACTACCTGGACTACTGCCTCTGCATTTTTTACAAGACCAGCCTGAACGCAGATCGCAGTTGTCCAGAGATGGTCCTCGGGGAAATTTCGCCGCCTATATTGAGTGGGTGCTGGTGTCCAGCAGGTCTTCGTGGACCATGGAGGACGACACCAGCCCCACTCGAGACCCAGAGCCTAGCCAACCACCACCCTGACTCGCGGCGCCAGAGCCCGAGCTCACTGTGGATGGAGAGCCAGTGCCAAATGCCACTGAACCATCTGCAAAGGGAGCGACAGCAAGATCACCACAGAGCCTGAGCCTATCGAGTCCGACCAGGTGTGAGAGCTGGCTACAGCGCCCGCGACAGTGGATGTATCAGTGGGGCGTGAGGGTGCTATAGAAATTGCCACCCACTGCACCTCCACTGAGGGTGAGCGAGGTCTGGATCTGGAACACTTAGAAATGGAACAAGATTTGATATATTTCACTAAGGATAAAAACAAATTAACTTCCTGCCTACCCTGAACAATCTGTCTGCCTTGAACTGTCTACCTGCTTGAATTTCCCACCCACCCTCTCTCTGTTATCTCCATCTAGCAGTCCTGCTGCTTCAGCTCTGCCACCGCTGGGACCTCCGGATCTCCGCCTCGGCTGCCAGAGCCTAGGGCTCCGTCTTGGCCCTTTGGATCCTCTATGTCGCCTGGAATCATCGGCTCTCTGTCTCCGCTTTAGTCTCCACCTCCATCTGCTCTGCCTCTGTCGGTCTGCCCCCCGGAGTCATCATGGCTGTGGACTGGGTCTCGCCTGGCTCCTCTTGCTCCTGATTCCTTCCTGGCTCCTTCCTTGAACTGAACTGGACGATGATATCACTGAATTCATTGATGAACTGCCTTTAACTGAAAATTGATTGTTTACAATAATGCGTTACTTACACATTATTGTGCTGTTTAAATACTGTGCAGTTGCTTTGACACAATCTGTATTGTTAAAAGGGCTATATAAATAAAGGTGACTTGACTTGACTTGGCTCCTCCCTCTGTCGGATCCACCTTGGACTCTGTTGTTCATCCTCCTCCCGGATGTCCGTCCTCCACCAAAACCTCCTCCATTACAGACTTCCTGATTCCATCTCTTATGGGCAGTCCGCAGGCATTTATACAATGCATGTCGTTCCATCATCTCCATCCACCAAGCAGGAGAACGTGTCTGGGTGTCCACACAGGACTTCAGCCTCCGGCAGTAAGAAGCTACTTCCCTCCGTCCATCCATTTCCTCTTTTCCACGGCACAAGGTCCTGCCTTCCAGGAGGGGGAAATAATGTCACGTCCCATTGGACTGTCTGTGTTTGTTTTGCCCATTGTTACACCCCCGTTGACTGTTTAGTTGGTTTCTCCCTCTCGTACCCACATTTTGGTTGTTCCTGTTCTTATGTATTTATTAGTTATCACGTACACCTGAAGTCTCATTTACCTGTCTATTTAAGTTAAATTCAGTTCAGTGTGTCTTTGACCGATCTCAAAGTTACTCTGTGTATATTTTTCCCTGCCTGTTGGATTTACCTGTTTGGATTTATTAAATCCAATTCTCGTCTTCATGCACTTCTTATACACACACCTATGACGGTTATAGGCTATCCCACTCAAAAAAATGATTCTTTAAACTAACTCAATTCAATTATGGACAGTGGTTCCAAACAACCAAATTGTTTTTTATTAATATATAAGGATTTTTTTCAATCTATTCAAATTATTCTGTTAAGACAACACAACTGAATTAGGAAAATCAATGTGAAATAGTAATGTCCAACCTAATCAATGTCCTTTAACTTAAAACCATTAAGTTTAGTCAGCTTGTTTTGGTTTACTAAAAAATAAGCCAAACAGCTCATAATTTATTCATGTCGCAATGCATGATGGGAGTCATGGATGAGTTCTGATTGGCTACAACATGGTTTTTTGGTGGTCACCGTTGTTGTGATTCTCACACTGATTCTTCATGTCTGTGTGTCTAAAAGCAAAAAAGCTTTTTTTTTCCTTTCTTCATCTGTCTTATAAAGCCGAAACTGACAGATCTTTTGTTCTCAGTTCTATTGAAATCTGTAAGGAAAACAAGTCAAGTTACTTAAGTGTTATAAGTCAAGTACTTAAGTGTAACAATTAGTCCACTGAAGCAGCGAGATGTAAGGTGAACCCATGTGCAGTTTATTTACAGTGATGCAAAATCCAAACAAACAATCCAAACAACAAACGTAATCCAAACAGTAATCCATACAATGACGTGACTTGAACAAACAGACTTGAAAAAAACTGACTTGGCTTGGCATGAACAGACTTGACTAAAACACTCACCAACAGCAGGTTACAACATTAATACGCGACAAGGACCATTAAAACACAAGGGCTATTTATACAGACAATGAGGGACACGTGACAAGAATGAACCAATGAAAAACAAGGAACAAGACCATAGCAACAAATGACAACCAATCAGAACGTGACACATGAAACTAGGGAACCAATGACAGGAATACATGAGGGTAAGGGAAGCAAGACACAACAGCATGAACCAAATACAAAATAAAAGACATGAAAAACATGAACATGAAAACTCAACCCAAAACAAAACCCCATGTTACATATCCCCCCCTCTAAGGGCGGCTCCAGACGCCCTAAGACTCAACCCAAAACAAAACCCCAAAATGTCCAGGAGGGTGGTGGAGCAAAGACAGTTTATGGGGGTGGGACGGTGGGCCAGGTCCATGCAGGGAAACAGGATCAGAGTCAGGGCCTGGACCTTGGAGCAGAGGCAGACAGTGGAGCAATGGAGGTCCTGGGCCATGGAGTAATAGCAGACAGTGAGGCAGTGTAGGACCTGGACCATGGAGCTGTGGCAGACAGTGGAAACTTGGAGGTCCTGGGCCGTGAAGCAGAGGCAGACTGTGGAACAGTGGAGGGCCTGGGGCATGGAGTAATGGCTGACCTGGATCATGGAGCAGAGGTGGGCCTGGACCGTGGAGCAATAGCAGACAGTGAAGCTCTGGAGGACATGGGCCATGGAGATTTGAGCAGAGCAGGAAGCCATGGCGGTGCAGGCAGAGTAGGAGGCCTTGGCGGTGCAGGCAGAGCAGGAGGACTTGGCGGAGCAGGCAAAGCGTGAAGCCTTGGCGGTGCAGGCAGAGCGTGAAATTCCGCTATGGACGCCGCCTTGCTAAGAGGCATGGGCGCAGCGGGTTCATGGAAAGACGAAGCCTCCGGAGCAGACTCGTGGACAGATGAGGCCTCTGGAGTATAGTGTACCGCCCACACACTCAAAATGGTGATTGCCATCACACTCGCAGTCATAACATGGCGTGGCTCTGACAGATTAGATGAGACATGGCGTAGCTCTGGCAGATCAGACGAGACATGGCGTGGCTCTGGCAGTTTAAACTTTGGCATAGTCACCATTGCTTGGTGAGGCTTTGGCAGGTCAGACGAGGACTCTGGCATGGGGGCCATCTTGGCCGGGGACTCTGGAAGGGCAGCTATGACAGGTGTAGACTCTGGAGCAGCAGCCATCTTGCGAATAGGCTTTGGGATGGCGGCCATCTTGGCCGGGGACTCTGGCTTGGCGGCCATCTTGACAACAGGCTTAGGGATGGCAGCCATCTTGGGTGCAGACTCTGGCATGGCAGCCATCTTGTGAACAGGCTCTGGGATGGCGGCAGACATGACGTGAGCAGGCCCTGAAGCGGCAGACATGACGTGAGCAGGTCCTGGAGCATTAGACATGAAGTGAGCAGGTTGTGGTATGGTGACTACTGGAGGATCACGGGGTCCCTCATTCGCAATCCCCACAGTAAACGAGGATCAACTTAAAAGTAGAGCATGATCAATATATTTCTCCAGTGACCAATGAATCTTTCCTCCACGTAGCCAAGAACGAATGGGATTGTTTAAACCCACCCGAAAAATGTCTTTCAAAGCCACATCATTAAAACCAACAAGGTGACTCAGTCCACAAAATTCCTCAACATACTCCTCTATGGCCCGGTCGCCTTGACGAAGGCAGAGGAGACGAGATACTGCTGGGTTCATGATTGGCAGTCGCGTATTCTGTAACAATTAGTCCACTGAAGCAGCGAGATGTAAGGTGAACCCAAGTGCAGTTTATTTACAGTGATGCAAAATCCAAACAAACAATCCAAACGTGAAATCCAAACAACAAACGTAATCCAAACAGTAATCCATACAATGACGTGACTTGACTTGGACAAACAGACTTGACTTGAAAAAACAGACTTGGCTTGGCATGAACAGATGTGACTAAAACACTCACCAACAGCAGGTTACAACATTAATACGCGACAAGGACCATTAAAACACAAGGGCTATTTATACAGACAATGAGGGACACATGACAAGAATGAACCAATGAAAAACAAGGAACAAGACCATAGCAACAAATGACAACCAATCAGAATGTGACACATGAAACTCGGGAACTAATGACAGGAATACATGAGGGTAAGGGAAGCAAGACACAACAGCATGAACCAAATACAAAATAAAAGACATGAAAAACATGAACATGAAAACTCAACCCAAAACAAAACCCCATGTTACATTAAGTCACTATATGATGATAGCTATTTTAAGTACAGTCAATGCTACTTGATGACTTTTGTTCTTGGCTTGTCTGGCTGTTATAACTCAGTAAAAGCAGCCAAACAAAATCTAACATTGAAGATTTAAGGGTCAAGAGCCCAACTAATGCAAACATTGACCATTATAATGGTAATAGAAGCCTACCAACATTTCATTAACAGTAGAAGTGAAATCTTATTGTAGTCTTCAAATCTGGGTATGTCTTACGTATTAAAATCACTTACATAAGTCAAGACTCATGCAGCTGTAATCGTTTCTTTTTCTTTTGTTTTCAATCACTTTGTTCTAACATTACCGACACACATTGCATTATGCATTTCTTGGCACACTCATTTTACGTGGATTTGGCACCACCTATAGTTGTGGGTGTATTATTGACAGATGAAAATCTAGACCATGAATATAAGACAAATGCGTTTTTTTCCCCAGATGTATTTCTAAGAAAAAACATTACCTTGTATTCAGGTCAATACAGCAATTCCACTCTCCTGTCTGGTTTGTTTGTCAGACAAAAATGTCAGACTTTGCATTATGATTGGTCAGATCGCATGTCAATCAAACTCCCTGCAATAGGTCAGTTGTAGTTTGATGATAAACAAAGACAAACTATAATCCATTTTGCATTGTTTAGGTCCGCTGGAGACTGAAACTTTTGATTTTAAGTTGTAAGTTCTTACAATTCAGTGCTGTGATTTGTTCTTAGTTTATCTGCTTCTACTTGATTTCTCCAGAATTCTTCAATCTGCTTGTAAGTACAAGTCCTAATTTCTGTTGCAATTGGGTGAAGTATCCAACAGAGAAAATGGTCTTCTTATAGCAGCTATGATCATTTACACATCCAGTAGCTAAAGTGATAACACAAGTCAGATGGTTTTTTCACCACTAACAGTAAATCAGTCCCTGAAGATTGGACAAGTATTTCCAAAAGTGAATGACTCTAGTATTTAAAGACATTAGCTCAGCAAATGCCACCACAATTTGTTGCCTCTATAGCTCAGAATGCTTGTATTAAACTCATAGTATTACCCTTTGTACAAGTATTTTTTATATTCAGTAAAATCTCTATTTAGTAATGACACTTGAATGGAGACAGAAAACAGTTTACATTTTTACAGTAAATTTTGCCTCTTATCAGTACAAAAGATTGTGCAATTTCCTTTGTACAATCATAATGGTAGGATTGTTGATATGGCTGATTTCATCACTACATCATTTACAGGAACTATGGTACACTGCAATTCACATCCATCCATCAAACCAAACGTCATGGTTGCAGACACTTCAATGTTCTATAGGCTCCGATGTGGTTAACGCTCTTTCTATCATGTCAGTATATGAATTCTCTGGACCTGGTTCACATCCTAATCATGATCGTAATTCATAAGTCAACAAAGCCATAAAACAGAAATCTAAGATGCAGCCCTTGTGCCAAATATCAGTAACTAAGCTGTAAATCACTGTGATGTGCTAGACATTTATACAAAACATTTACAAAGCTTTTAAACACTTTTTCTTTGACCCTTTGTTATTTTTGAAGGACGCCCAACATATTATGCTATTGGATGACATTCAGTATCATTTACAGACATTTATAAAAAGAAATCATACAGTCGTGATTTATTACCCTGCACACTTCCACTTGATCGCCATCAATAGCAAGTCCACAACACGTTACTCATGAATGAGAATAATTATGATTGTGATGAAGTATCCCCTCATAATAGATAGAACAGAACATCCATAAGGGAGTTATTAGGAAAAACAAACAACATGATGCCGGTTTTGAAAATGTTCTCGGCTGGCTACATTGTCAACGACCTTTATATCTTATCATTGGTTTGTCAAGGTAAAATAATACATGCTCTCTATAACATAAAAACCCATACAAAGTATTTTTGTTTATCTTCTGGAATATTACTCATCCACATTTACCATGAAAAGCTTTTCAAAATGCCATGGTAATATTGCAATTTGTAAGAACATTTAGGATCAAAGTGCTGCTGCATTAGCAATGAGGTACAAGTACATTTATTACTAATAGGCATAACATCAGCAGGTCTGGACACAGCGCACACTTAAGGAGATCTCACTGTTCCCACACTATAGTCAGTCTGAGCTGGAAAGCAGCTGTTTTTACATGTTTATGCACAATCAAACAGTTAACTATTTTATTTGCCATTCCTCAATAATCTCACAAGACTTTCTAAATGGCAGTTTTGTTACAGGGATGGTTCATCCTCATGTTGTTCTAAACCTGTAAGACCTTCATTCATCTTCAAAACAGAAATTAAGATATTTTTGATGAAATCTGAGAGCTCTTTGACCCTGCATAGACAGCAAGGGTACTACCACGTTCAAGGCCCTGAAAGGTACCAAGAACATCGACAAAATAGTCCATGTGACATCAGGGGTTCAACTGTAATTTTATGAAGCTACAAGAATACTTTTTGTTTGCAAAAATAACGACCGCCAAGTTATTGTCTTTCAATATTATCGAGAGTACCAAGACACATGCGCATGGTGCTGCTGACGTAGAACACGCACACGCTGTGTCTTTTTCAGAGGAAAGCACGCAAATGCATTGGGGTACTTTCCATAATGGCGGAGCAATAATTTTTGAATGTCATATTTATTTTTTTATGGACACCAAAAAGTATTCTTGTGGCTTCTTAAAATTACCACTGAACCTCTAATGTCACATGGACTATTTTGTCAATGTTCTTGGTACCTTTCTGCACTGTAAAAAAAAATCTGTAAAATTTACAGTAAAAAACTGGCAGCTGTGGTTGCCAGAATTTTACCGCAAAAAATACGGTAGCAATGTTTTACATTTTAAAGTTTTCACTAAAATTTACAGGTAAATACCGTAATTTCATACTAAAAACCTTAACTCATATAATGGTAATGTACCAACTTTATGAAGTACTGAAATCTGTTTTGTACCTTTGTAATACAATGATAACCACCAAAAGCAGGTGATGATGACAACATCACATGATGAAACAAAGCCCATCGTATGGAGGTTTTAAATAATAAGGTATATAGAAGGTGCACAGTCTCATTCACACAAACACTTAACACCATCATGGTAACACAAATAAAACTGAAATAATGCAAAAAACATTAATTTAACAACATTAGATGTAACATACAGTACAACCCTAATGTACAAAACTGCCAAGAAAAAAACTAAGATGAAAAAGTTATTTCAACAAAAAAAAACATCAAATAAAAAAATTAAATACAGGGAATTCTGGGAATGTCAATTTATGGTTATTCACTGTAAATTTTATGTTCTTTTTCACTTCCAAAAACGGTATACTACTGTAAAATCAAATGCAATGTCCAACACAGATTTTCACCGTATATAGAAGGGGAACTTACCGTTAACCATTTCACGGTTTTTACCGTAGCATTTTTACAGTTTTTTACCGTTAAATTCACTGTCATTTTTTACAGTGTGGGTCTTATACATGGTAGTACCCTTGCTGTCTATGCAGGGTCAAAGAGGTCTCAGATTTCATCAAAAATATCTTAATTTCTGTTTTGAAGATCTTTGAAGGTCTTACAGGTTTAGAACAACATGAGGGTGAACCATACCTGTAACAAAACTGTCATTTATAAAGTCTTATTGTGAAATTATTGAGGAATGTGTTGTGAACTTTTTCATAGAGACCAGGAGACGTTTGGATATTTTGAAGCAGAAGTTTCTCTTTATTGAGATACTAGCTGTGCATCGCTGCAGTCATCAAAAGTTGTCTGACTAAGGCATATACATTACAGTTTTTATACCTTTCCAAGGGGGAGGGATACATAGAGGTGGAGGCAATTTAAACAAAGCATGCAAATGTGATATAGATAATCAGCCTAGTAGGATTTTCCCGTCCTTGATCTATTTAGAATACAAGTGTCATTCAAATGCAAAGGTGCTAAACAAAAGGCAGTTGTACCTTGAGTTTAGAATTCACACTTAACTTGAGAAACCTGCCAGGTGTTCAGGAACTGCAGGAGAACTAGCCTGGCTAACGCCAGACCACGTTATGACTTCGTCATGATTCGTGGTCTGGGAACCACATGTTCATTTTCTCGTATTTGAGGCGTGGTTTACGAATGCCCAGAGCCGTTTATTGGGCGCTACGAATGTCTATCAAATGTGCCTGTGTGTAGCTCATAGCCAATCGTTTCAGTCATACTGGATGAAGTATACAGAGCGATGGTTTAACTCCAAAAGTTGCTCTTTTTTCAAAATAAACTTGTGTTCTAAACTACTTAGAACACTATCTAAGGGGCGGTTCACATGTCGCGTCTTTTGCGTGCTAAAGTTCGTTATTTCAAATGTAGACGCGTGGTATGCGCGCGCATAATGGAAGCGACGCGGTTGCGACGTGCTCGCGTTTTCCATGCGCAAGCTACAGAGCGGTTTGGAAAGGAGAAAGCGACGTGCCTAGCGTTTTCCACGCGTTTTTAGGCGCGACATGTGAACGGCTGCATCGAATGATAACTTGCTGCCATGCTGGATCCATAGTTATAAACAAACTGCTTCGGTGAGTCGCGACGCATAAAAGGCGTCATCGTCTTGCTGCTCCCTCCCCATTCTGTGATTGGTTCCCTATCTGAGGTGAAAATTTGGTCCATGGTTTCCATGCTACCTTCCAGCGTGAATAAAATCGCGCTGCGCGGAAGGCAGCATGGGGACACCCAGGCTACAGGAGAACAGGAACTGGCAGGAACCACTTGCTACTAACTTGCTTGAGAGAATAATTTGAGAATAATCTGATGTCCTCATTTTTACCATAAATGCTAAATACAATGTAGGAACAAAAAATCATTAACAGAATCTTAAATTTGTAATCCTTCAAATGGCAAATAAAAAATCTAACTGTTTTGATTGTGGTAGTTGCGTTGCTGTCTATTCAGGGTCAGAAAACTCTCAGATTTCATCAAAAATATCTTAATTTGTGTTCCAAAGATGTACGAAGGTCTTACGGGTTTGGAACGACATGAGGGTGCATTTTGGGTGAGAATCATTTTTGGGTGAACTAACACTTTAAAGGGATAGTTCACCCAAAAATGAAAATTTGATGTTTATCTGCTTACCCCCAGGGCATCCAAGCTGATTTTTAATTTAAACCGTTGCAGTCTGTTAGTCATATAACAGCAGTCAATGATCACCAAACCTTTGAAAGTAAAAAAGACATGCACAGACAAATCCAAATTAAACCCTGCGGCTCGTGACGATACATTGATGTCCTAAAACGATCAGTTTTTGTGAGAAACTGAACAGTATTTATATAATTTTTTACCTTTAATACAAAGCAATGCCCAACTCAGCTCAGCATCTGGCGTGTTACATGTGTACGCGCTTTGGCGTAGTATACACAAACGCCGGAAAAAGGTCAACAGACCCGGATGAGTTTGCGCAAGCAAGCATAGTCTTTTGGCTTTAAATTGATTCTAATGATCAGGATAAGTGCAAGTAATTACCATTTTGAATAGCCGCTATACCCACAATCTCTGTGCACTGTGTAAACAATGAGTGTCGTATACACGCGACAGATCGCTGAGCGTGCTCTTAAGACAGTTGTTGGACATTGCTGTGTATCAAAGTTAAAAAATCATATAAATACTGTTTAGTTTCTTGCAAAAAAACAAACAAAAAAACGATCGTTTCATCTATTAGTACATCAATGTATTGTCATGCGCTGCAGGGTTTAATTTGGATTTGTCTGTGCATGTTTTTTTTTTATATTTTCAAAGGTTTGGTGCCCATTCACTGCCATTATATGACTAACAGACTGCAACGGTTTGAGTTAAAAATCTTTGTTTGTGTTCTACTGAAGAAACAAAGTCACCTACATCTTGGATGCCCTGGGGGTAAGCAGATAAACATCAAATTTTCATTTTGGGGTGAACTATCCCTTTAAGTATTTTGAATATAAAGCTTGTGGAAAACATAATAAAACACCTACCAAGAGACTTCATGTGCTGGTGAGAGAAACACATCAGCAAGCTCATTTCAAGAAGGACACATTTTTTCAGTCTAATCTACCATAAACATGCCTTTAACTCACTAATGATCATCTTTTCATCAGCTATGATTATTAGATGCTCTAAAGAGCTAGAATTAGACTACCATTTAAACTGAAAAGCCTACAGTCTGCTGCCACTTTAAAACAAACCACTTTTCTAGTATTACACCTTTTCGGAGAAAAAAGAAGAAAGAAACAGAAAAACAGTTACCAGTAAATGGCACACAATACCTGCTATTTATCATCATCATCATCATCATCTGGTACTGCCTGACCACTACATACCCTTCCAGTTATTCTTATTTCAGAATAACTGTGTGTTAAACTGCCTAGAATGAAAGGGGAGGTCTAATGCTATTTCATGCATTCTGATATATTTACACTGTTAAAGAGTTGGATTCTCATGCTAAACATGGCTAAACAGTTTTTTCTGGGAAACACTCCTTCAGGGTTTGTATAAGTTTCAGAAAGTTTTTTTTTTGTGTGTGAGTATTACCATGTATGACATAGGGCTGGGTGATATGGCAAAAAATCAAAACGATTTTGTCAGAGAGTTGTTGGACCGAATCAACAATTAATGAATCAACAATGTCACCAAAGGTAGTGTATGTTTGGTTGTGAGGAAGTTAACCTTGCTCAGCTTTCCAAAGAACCCAGCGTTAAGGGAAATATTTATGCCATTGTTACAGCTTAAAAAGATTTCTACGCAAAAGCTGTGCATGCCCGCAACTTTTTAGCTCTGTCCATGAAGGTAAATGAAATGAAAAATGCAATACAACTCTAAAGGTATTCAAGATTAGCATTAGATTGGCAGAAACTGTTATGCCCTCTTTAAGCTCTTAACAGATGATTAATTTAATGGGCACCAGTGCTGAATTAATACCACCATGTCAGCTTCTGTTAACACTGGCACAATGCTTTATATGCTCTATTTCAGACTGAGCATATTAGCTGGAAATGTGTCTCCCGCCATGGCACCTAAGAACACACAGCCTGCTTAAAAAAACAAAGCATGTGTGCACAGATACACCCAACTGCACATTCAACTCAAAGGCTTTAGATCAGGAAATCTGGCGAAACTAGCGAGAACCAACAGCTGAGAACATTTGCTATTTGCTAAAGCTCACATTCGTTAAACATTAGCTGGGAACTGAGATATTACATGCAAATTTGGTTGTGGGTGGCCTCATATGTGCGGATAAGCGGAAATCAGTCAAAATTCCAGCCAAATTGTAATGACTCCATTGACATGTATTGATGATAACACGCACTTTAGAGCATGGCCGGCCTTTTTTCAGGGGAAAAGACAGTCTGACTAACTGAGAAATTAAAGTGTCTCAAAATTCTTACGAACTAAAGTTCGTAAGAATTTTGAGATACTTTAATTTCTCGGAAGCACAATGTACAAATATGTTAGTGTACTAATTTCTTTAGTACTTTTTGATGCTGGTATGATGTTTCCCAGCCCATCATTTTTCATTCTTGTTTGAAGCAACAAATGGAATTAATTTAAATGTTCTGATAGTCAGTAAATCCTGTGATAGCATATCTTTCCCTCAAAAATGTTAAACCTCTCTATGACCCACAAACTAAACTAGCAGCTGTCTCATGATCTGGTAAACAATTGCAGAGTCATTGCACAATGTCATTAAAAGACTTGTAAGCAATTTCCACATTGTAAAAACAAGATCTTGTATATTGGCGTGATAAATAGCATTAGTATAGAAATAGTAATTAGTATAAATAATAAATAGTATTAGTATAGTATAAATGACAAGTGGCTTGCTAGATCATTTAGATTTGAGACTGGTGTCTGGCTAATAAATACCTTCAAATTGCCCATCTGTTTGCAAAGGAAATGCCAAGACAGATCAGTTTCACTGGTGTGCTCATTGAAACCACAGCATTTTTGGACAGTATTTGTTCAACAAGAAGGCCAACATGGGACAGCTATTTTGCCAGGAACGCTTGGGAACACTCTCGAGGGTCTCAGGGGTCAGAATACCACACTGTGGGGTTCGTAAATCTCATTTCTAGTCAACCATGCATATGTAATTTCTTGCATTACTTTCAGAAATACCAATTTTTTATAATTTGTTCTCTGTTCTCATTCCTGGCTTTATCTCACTAAACGTGCCTCTGTTTTCTACCATGTAAAAACTTTCATACATGCATTCATTCTAGAACTTCCATAGCAATGCATGTTAAAGAACACAGGGTTTAGAGATGCAGTTTTAAAAGTTTGAACTTTAAACTCGACAGACGTTTTAGAAATGTGACGGTCACGTGCAAGACGTGGTGTAACGGTCAAATCCACCAGTCTAATGCATATTTACAAGTGGAACACAAAACACTGTCTGAATTCCGTCAACTATCCAGACACACAGATTCTTTCTACAACTCCGTCACTCTGGTGTAACCATACTGACCTGAAAAACAGTCCAAAAAGCTCCTCTCACTGGTTATATGAAGTCCCACATTTTATTTGACAGTTTTAACATAGTTGTGATATCTCAGAACAGTTATTTCAGTGTATGAGAATTGGAATAATTTTTTTTTACAGTGGTGGCTAAAATTATTAGAACATTAATATTTTACAAGCTAAGTCAGTTATTTCTATATTTTGCTGTATGCTGTAAAAAACTATTTGTTGAGTCAAGTTAAAATAATTTGTTACTCAGCTGGCTTAAATTTTTAAGTTGAATCAACTCAAATTTCTAAGTTGTCGCTTAGTACAACTTAACGTTTCAAGTTGACTGACCTTAAATTTTTTTAGGGCAGCCAGGTAACAAATTATTTTAGCTTGACTCAACAAATTGTTTTTTACAGTGATAGTGAGTCAGTAGGAAATATCACTTTACATGTCCAAACATTCATTTAGCTATTCATTGTATTAATCCAGTGAGATTTTTGTTTTCACAAGAAGTCTGACAACAGCCAGTGCTCCACACAGAGATCTGATCAGTCTATCTGGAATGAAAAAAAAAAAAAAAAAAAAAAACTAAACAAACGGAGACAGACTAAATCCAGAAGAGCTGTGGCAACATCTCCAAGATGCTTCAAGAAACCTACCTGCAAAGCTGCAAGACTTTTAAAAGTTTTAGGCACTTATGTGAAAATGCAGTAAAATGAGGTTGCTGTCAAAAATAATGTAATACATAGTTCAATTAACTTCTATTAACTAAATTAAATCAACGTTTGCTGTGACCATCCTTTGCGTTTAAAGCAGCTTTTGCCCTAGGTGCACTTGTGCATTTTTCAGGTAGCTTTGCAGGTAGGTCTCTTAAAGCATCTTGGAGACATTGCCACAGTTCTTCTGGATTTCTGTCTGTCTCAGTTTGTTCTCTTTCTTCATATCATTGCAGACAGACTGGATGATAATGAGATCAGATCTCTGTGTGGAGCACTGGCTGTCGTCAGACTCCTTGTGCAAACAAAAATCTCACTGGATTATTACAATTAATGGCAAAATGAAATGTAAACAGATTTTTCCTACTGACACACTACAGCAAAAGATAGAAATAACTGACTTAACTGATAACTGAAATAACTGATTTTTAGCTGATGAAAATACTAGTGTTCTAATAACTTTGGCCAACACTGTATATATTTTCTTTTTATTGTTTACTAACTGTAAATATTTTCATTATGTTTAATCCATTAAATGTTATCTACAAACCAGAAACAGCATTTACTATCAAGTGTATGTATCATTTGTTTTCTTTTATTATTTGTAGTGTTAGTAGTAGTAGTAAAGGTAATTTTTTTAACTGTTTGTTTCCATATATAATAGATTGCTTTGATTGGAGTTAGATAAACATGAGTCAGTAAAATTTTTCTTCCTCAGTAAACCTCATCTGTAACCCACAATCAGTGATAAACTCACTAACAAAAATTGAAAGTCTCAGAATCGCACAATATGATGCATATGAAAAAAGTTGATACATTGCCTAAAAACATGAATGTAACTTCCACTTGGGTTTCCCCTCATCAAACATGAATGAAATAGAAACTTAAAAGATTTCCTCTCCTGTGCTCTTCATTAAGAATTGTTTCATTATCTAGATGTCATGGTCACACATTCAAGATGATGTATGACAACTGTTGTGGCAAAAAACTTGACTCCACTCCATCAACTGCTGCCTTAAATATGTGAGCTAGAGAAGGCAGCACTGCCTCTGACCCATTATAGCTTTAAATTTTGGTATGTTTTTTTTTTTTGGATATGTCCTTAACAAAGTTAAGAGACTTCTTAATAATTCTGACCACATTTTCCAAAGAGTCTAACAATCTCTTTTGTAACTTAATGCAAAGTAATCAGATGTTTCTGAGTCATGCTTTTATCCATAAAAGTATGCATGGGCATATTTTTTATAAATTAAATTTACTAGGGATGCCGTCTATGTTTATGCTGCGGTGATGCATTTGATCTGATGTGAGCCACTGCAGATGGCACTGGGAAATGTAGACAAACACACACACACACACACACACACACACACACACACACACACACACACACACACACACACACACACAGAGAGAGAGAGAGAGAGAGAGAGAGAGAGAGAGAGAGAGAGAGAGAGAGAGAGAGAGAGAGAGAGAGAGGGAGAGAGAGAGAGAGGGAGAGAGAGAGAGAGGGAGAGAGAGAGAGAGGGAGAGAGAGAGGGAGGAAGATAGAGAAAGAGAGAACAACCAGTATCTACATTCTAAAGTTAAAGCCTTAATGTTGAGCCTTACTTGAATTAATTTTATAAATGCATATTTTTACACTGTATAATCTGAAGATTGTTTTTTACGATATTTCACATGAAAGATGTTTACATATAGTCCACAAGTGAAATAATAGTTGAATTTATTCAAATGACCCCTTTCAAAAGTTTACATACACTTGATTCTTGTGTTGTTACTGAATGATCCACAGCTGTTTTTGTTTGTTTGTTTGTTTGTTTAGTGATAGTTGTTCATGAGTCCCTTGTTTGTCCTGAACAGTTAAACTGCCTGCTGTTCTTCAGAAAAATCCTTCAGGTCCTACAAATTATTTGGTTTTTTAGCATTTTTATATATTTGAGCCCTTTCCAACAGTAAATGATTTTGAGATCCTTTTTACAACATCTGAGGGACTCATGCAACTATTACAGAAGGTTCAAATGCTCACTGATGCCTTAGAAGGAAACACAATGCATTAAGAGCCAAGGGTGAAAACATTGAAGTAATGATCAAGGTAAATTGAATTTAATATTTTATATAATCTTATTTTGTCTTCTGGGGAACATGTAAGTATCATCTGTAGCTTTTGAAGGGCAGTACTAAATGAAAAAAAAAGGCAAATGAGAAAAATGTACACAACCTCATTCAATTCAAAACTTTTAACCCCGACTCTTAATGCATAGTTTTTCCTTTTGAAGCATCAGTGAGCGTTTGAACCTTCTGTAATAGTTGCATATGAGTCCCTCAGTTGTCCTCAGTGTGAGAAGATGGATCTCAAAAGAATACAGTTATTGTTGGAAAGGGTTCAAACACACAAAAATGCTGAAAAACCAAAGAATTTGTGGGACCTGAAGGATTTTTCTGAAAACATCGGGCAGTTTAACTGTCCAGGAGGACAAACAAGGGACTCATGAACAACTATCACAAAACACAGCTGTAGATCATTCAGGTAACAAAAAAGTATTAGGAATCAAGTACATGTAAACTTTTGAACAGGGTCATTTTTATACATTCAAATCTTTTATGTGAGATATCTTATTCAGGTCAGTACTAAAAAGAAAGTAACATGCATTTTGTATGATCCCTCTTACTTTGGTAAAATAGTTAACATTTTGCAGATTCTGCGAATGTATTTTCTAAACATAAAACTAATGAGCCTTATCAGGCAATTTTACAATGGAGTTGAAAATGGCCTGTATGGTTTGATTGGTTTTAATATCTCCCTTCTGATGTTTAAACCCAAGCAACATCTTTTCTCTAACCAATTCACCATTTTTTATTATCTTAAATCTGTAAACACTCACCAATTACCTTTAATTATCCCTCATTCTCTGCTTTCTCAAACCTACTTACTTATTACTGGATCTTTGTCAGCATTTGTTCTGCTTTAGATTTATTCTGTTCCAACTACTAATTATCACTAAAGCATAAACTACAGAATCCTCATCCAAATGACTCTGCACTAACTTCAATTTAGTTTTAAATTAGGTTTTAATAGGAACTACCATAGACGTGTTAAGTAGACTGTTTCATTTCCGTCCATTAATTTGATGTGTAAGGATGAAAACATCTTAAGGAATTCATGTCTGTGGAAGTTTTTCACAGAAAAGCATCATTTAGCACAGCAGGATCACATTATATCAAATTTGGCATCTTAAATACAACCAAAACAGATAAGACTGGATAACTCGAAGATTTATTCAGATTTATAATCACAAACATCCTGCTATTGCTAAAGCATCATTTGATAGTGTTTGTGTTTTCAGATAACAGTTTTTTAGGAGAAAGAGTTTTCACTCCCAACTTGTCACATATCGACGCTTGGTCAGGACCCTTTGGCGTCACTTTATGACGCACAGGGTATCCTTTAGCTTTATTTTACGATGTGCAGGGTCCTCCATTGTTTATATAAGAAACCTTTGGCATCAAATATACAGACCTGAAAGGCGTTGGGAGTTTTATCATCATAATTAAATTATATATTGAGTAATAATTTTTAACCAGTTTCTAACCATTTGTCAATAGGCAGATACAACTATAGTCCAGATTTATTCAAAAAGTAATAATATTCCAAGTTTTCTGAGGCAAAACGATTGATTTGTGAGAGGATTAGACGGGATTACTGTCTACATCTGGCGTAAAGCTCAGATCCTGCTCAGTGTCTGCACAAATTCAAAAATGGTCGCCAGAAGAAGCGTAACCTCAGTTTTGGTTGTGAAATGCCATTAACTCTTGTGTGCCATAGTGTACTCTGTTCTTCGCATAAAGATATCACGTGGCTTCAGAAGACTTGGAATGAAACACAACTTGTTTGTAATATTTTTATACTGCTTTTTTATGGTCAGTTTTGGTAATAAATACCTGTGACTGTACTTTTATTTGGCTGTAATGTGCTTTATATTGTGGGTGCTCCAAAATATCTATAAAAGTAAATATTTATACAAAATTGTTTCTGTTTTTACAAATGCATGTAAACCATTAAATGCATCTTGATCTAATGCATAAGGCAACAATTTCACATGGTTTTGACCAAGCGTCAATATACTGTCAGTATGTGACCAGTTTGGGATGAGAACGTGTTGCATTTATGGATTCTGTAATCACATCATTATTGGTTATTTATTAAACAACTTTGAGACGCAAATTGGAAAAAAAAAAGTTTTTGGAAAATAAAATGTCAAAATTAGGTTGAAATAATGTTACATTGTCAGTGTAACACATTATTTATGTAAAAATTCAAACAAGATGATTATTCTGACTTGTACATATTAAAATATATAAAAATAATAAGGGAGCATTTTACATTTTATTGTGTTTTAAATAAGTAAAAAATTCTTACTGACAATGGCAAAACCTAGGATAGTGGCAAATTAAAAAAATGTAGAATTACAACTAACTAGTATTTGGGGTGAAAGCAATTTGTCTTTTAATATGTCATAAATTGATTTTTGTTGTAAATGTGCTTGACAAGATTGTTACACTGACATTTTATTGATTTCTTCTGTAAATTAGGGAACAATGTATGGTATTTATTTTTTGCAAAAACAAAAATGCAATTATATTAAACAGAAAACTTTAAAGCAACAATTTAAAGCAGTATTATACTGACTTATATGTAAGTTTAAAAAAATACCTGAAAACATGTAAACAGAGGCAAGTATGCACATGCATTACGTTTTAGCATATGTCAGCAATTTTTACAGTTGTTATTGTATCGCTGTAAACTACAGCCATTTGTTCCTAACACCCTTTCACTCTTTTCCCATGCCGAAAAAGGAGTGGAAATGGTAGAAGATTCACAATCTCATGTTACAGGAGAAAAATGCACTCATAGTTTGATTGGAATGACAGATTCTTTCAAAGAAGCTTCTCTGACCAAAATGAGCAAACTTAAAATGGTAAGCTTGATAATTGTGAATATCAGTTGAAGCATTTTAAAGCCTACAACATATTTGATATCACATCTAATTAGGTTTAAAGTTCGGGTTTGGAAGATAAAGCAACATATTTCACAAAAGAAGCAATCTGTGTTTCTTAAAGATTTTACATTCTTCTGAAAGTAAAAATACAAATGGAAGAATGCATTTTTTTTTCCTATAGACTGTGTGGCACCAGGGAAAAACTGGGATTAGTGTACATGACCTATGTTTCATCTGATGACATATTTTTTCTTCTTTTCATCCTCTCTATCCGTCACTCTTTCTGATCATTTAAGCAGATGTACTCTAGTCATCTTGATCATTGCAAATATTAATGAAATCATAAATTACAAGATGATGCCATTAAGAAAATAACCTAATCAAAAACAGGGGAATCTTTATCATAGCTAATCAACAGCAGCAAGCATGATAAAGAGGCCTCTCTAAAATATGGAGTCTAATAACAGCCAGGAGAGAAATCTCATTAACATGTTTCAAAAGGTCACTTCTGTCAGGTTAGTCTTGTATTTTCATGTTTTCCCAGTGTTTTTCCCCTTCTGTTTCTAGTTCATATGGGTTAGTCCTCGTCTTCCCCTCTAGTTTTGTTTCCAGTTGGTTTAGTCTATGCCCATATTTGTATTTCCCCCCTCGTCATCTCGTTATCTTGTTTGTAACCACGCCTTGTTTTCTGTGTATTTAAGTCTGTGTCTGATCACTCCCACCTGTCTGTCGGTGATGTTACATGTCCTCGGTTTATGCTCCTGGTCATTTTTCAGTGTTTTGTTTAAACTTTGTTTATATTCATTTATTCCGGTTCTCCTCCTCCATCTCCACTCCTCATCCCGCCTGACTGTAACAACTTCTTCCTGATGAATGATTTTCTGAGGTCTAAGTTCAGGTCATCTGTGAGTTGTTTTTCATGTTATCTGTTCCCTGGGCCAAATGTCAGTGGTTGATAAAGTGCTTTTGAAGAATAGCAGGATCCCCAGATGACATGATATCTGGCAACAGCTGGCAGGTCATCCACAATGCATTGGCCTGCTATCACAGTTGTCATTTTGTCCAAACATAGTTCTGAAATGGTTGAATAGAGCGAATAAATGCACTACTTCTCCAGTCCCAAGACATTCATTGAAGCCAAATAAAACACTGCCTTGATTTCCCCTCTAGTCTCTCAGTTTGCATTTTCCTGATTTTACACAGCTGTATTTCTAAAACACAGGATTAAAATACATTATACTTAAAGGGATAGTTCACCCAAAAATGACAATTTAATGTTTATCTGCTTACTCCCAGGGCATCCAAGGTGTAGGTGACTTGGTTTCCTCAGTAGAACACAAACAAAGATTTTTAACTAAAACCCCTGCAGTATGTTAGTGATTTAATGGCAGTGGATGGGCACCAAACCTTTGGGGGGGAAAAAAAAAACATTCACAGACAACGATAGATTTTTGCGAGAAGCTAAACAGTATTTATATCATTTTTTTCCAACTCAGCTCAGCATCCGGTGCGTTACATGTTTACACGCTCTGGCGTAGTATACACAAACGCCGGAAGGGGAAATCGGTGAAAAGTCAACAGACCCGGATGAGTTTGCGCAAGCAAACATAATCTTTTAGCTTTAAATCGGTTTAAACAATCAGGATAAGCGCAAGTAATTACCATTTTGAATAGGCGCTATACCCACAATCTCTGTGCACTGTGTAAACAATGAGTGTCATATACACTCGACAGATCCCTTTCAGCGTTTGCGTATACTACGCCAGAGCGCCTACATGTGTAACGAGCCGGATGCTGACATGCGCTCGTTCCGTGTCTTAGGACATCAATGTATCTTCACGAGCCGCAGGGTGTAATTTGGATTTGTCCGTGCATGTTTTTTTTTTTTTTTTACTTTCAAAGGTTTGGTGCCCATCCACTGCCATTAAATCACTAACAGACTGCAGCGGTTTTAGTTAAACATCTTTGTGTTCTACTAAAGAAAAACAAAGTCACCCACATCTTGGATGCCCTTGGGGTAAGCAGATAAACATCAAATTTCCATTTTTGGGTGAACTATCCCTTTAATGCTCTCTCATGACAGAAAATAAAAGCATATAACAATATCCCTTCAGCATTCTTCTTAACCACTGGGTATAGCAAATTTGATTTTGAATTAAGATAGCTTGCTTGAAGACTTCTGTACTCAACCTGACTGAGTCATCAACCACCCAGTTTTTGAAGGTTTTTAACCAACCAGCGGATATGATCTGTGAACAAATGAGATCAAATCAAATAAACAAATCAGAATTGAATGACATTTCTTTTTTTATTTGAATTTAACTGACGATCTGCATTAAAAGGATAGTTCACGCAAACATGGCAATTTGATGTTTATCTGCTTAACCCCAGAGCATCAAAGATGTACAGTAGGTGACTTTATTTCTTCTGTAATACACAAACAAAGGCTTTTAACTCAAACCATTGCAGTATGTCAGTCATGTAATGGCAGTCAATGTGCTCCATGGATTTTAGAATCAAAAAAACATACACAGACAAAACCAAATTAAACCCTGCGTCTCATGACGATACATTGAGGTCTTAAGAAACCAAACAATCGGTCTGTGCAAGAAACTAAACAGTCTTTCTATAATTTTTTTCCTCTGATCCCCTGCAATGTCCAACTGTCCTGAGCATGTTCACAACAGCCAGCGTGTGACAAAGAGCAAGCAACAATAACTTCAGTCGATCAGGCTCAAAAGTTGGGATGAGTCGGTGAAAAGTCAACACTCCCAGATGAGTTCACGCAAGCAAACGTAATCTTTTAGTTTTTAATCGGTTGCGACAATCAGGATAAGCACAAGTAATTACCATTTTGAGTTGCCGTTGTACCCACAATCTCTCTGTGTAAACAATGAGTGACATATATGCGCGACAGATCACTGCCAGAGCATGTTGGTGCGCCATTTGCAGGCTGTTGTGAATGTACTCAGAACAGTTGGACATTGCGGTGAATCACAGGTAAAAAAATATATATAAATACTGTTCAGTTTCTTGTACAGACCGATTGTTTGGTGTCTTAAAACCTCACCGTGTCATCACAAGCCACAGGGTTTAATTTGGTTTTGTCTTGTGTATGTTTTTCTTTTGGACTCTCAAAGACATGGGTCCCATTGACTGCCATTCTATGACTGACAGACTGCAACAGTTTGAGTTAAAAATCTTCATTTGTGTTCTACTGAAGAAACAAAGTCACCATCTTGGATGCCCTGGAGGTGAGCAGATAAACATCAAATTTTCATTTTTGGGTGAACTATCCCTTTAATGTTGTATTTGTGTACGTATATTTTAACAAATATATTATACAGCACTATAAAAAATCTGTTTTGCACCTCATAAACAAGGAAAAACTACATCAAAGTTATGAATTAGATAAAGGTCAATTTCAGCTGTCTTAAACATGAATAGTATTTCCCATCTGTTGGCTTTGTCTTTTCAGTCCATCATTGTTGTATTGTGTAAATAATGAATACCATTTAATCAGTAGCCATTGTGAGTCATTGTGCCCTTAAATAATAGCTATTGTTCTCTTTGCATTCAAATAATATTTAAATAAAGAAAAAAACATGATTCACAGAAATTTTACTCTAACAAATTGCAAGTGCTCACATGAAAGTGCTTAAAATGCGGTGCCAGTCAAGAACATGAGTCCTTGACTGAAGTACTTGTCTGTTCCAAACGAAGCATTATTTTTAAGCTTCTTTAAGACTTTAAACAAGTAGAAAACCAAACAAAGAAAGGCCACACTGTGGATCAAAGACCTCCAGGGTTTCTGCAGTGCGAACGCAGCTTCTAGGCACATGACAAGTACATTCTTAAAATCCCTTAGTCTGGGACACATCAACAAAGTCCCACAGGAACACAGGTACACACTTACTGGATACACAGGCCATTCCATGCAGAGTGTCTAACTTCTGAACAAGTTGTTTGTTTTCCCACTCATTTTATTAGGTTTATTGTTTGTTGTATTTTCCATGAACACACAACACTTTCTCTGTGCAGTTGTCCAAAGCGACCTTAATCTTACACACCAATTAAATGGATTTTTATGTTTAGAATTATACGCAACAAAGAGGAAGAAAAAAATATGACATATAACTAATTAACCTTGTCTAAATAAAACAATAAAACTTGGTGAATTACTCATAAATATTCTGTTTTTGATCTCATGACAAGAACGTAATTTTTTCCCCCAGAACAGACATTTGTAAGTATGAAGAATGTGACGTAAAAAAAAATCGCAAACATGCCGTTTTAGCTTGTTTCTTGATCTCTCGTCTTTCAGCTCTTTCATCATGAGTCGGGTTTCACTGGATTCGTACCCAGCTATTCCACATCCTAAGTCCAATTCTGTGCCGGCTGAGCTACCCTGCTGAAAAAACGGCTAAAACCAGCCTAGGCTGGTTGGCTTGTTTTAGCTGGTCAACCAGCCTGGATTTAGCTGGTCAACAGGCTGGTTTTAGAGGGGTTTTGGCCAGGCTGGTCAGGCTGGGAGACCAGCTAAAACCAGCTACTTCCAGCTTAAACCAGCTAAGACCAGCCAACCAGCCTAGCCTGGATTTAGCTGTTTTTTTAGCAGGGTACCAAGCAAGCTTGTTACATCCATAAAGCAAAATATGGAGCTGTAATCATAACTGTGTACAAAAATGATTACAAGTGCTCGCTGTTTTACTGCAAATAGTGTTCATTTCTGTTGGAAACTGCAGTGATATGTTCTTATTGGTATGTTTTACTTATGAGATCAGGTTGTGGTTTTTTTTTACTTTTTACCTTTTGAAACTCAAAAGACGTTTAAGAATTAATATAAGGAAGTCTCCCTATAAAGGGAGAATATTTTTATTACTAAAAAAGGAAAAGGTTTTCTATTAGGTTGTTTATAATTAGCTGTATTTAAAGCTGTCAAAGTCTACATTATGCCCCTATTTAGAATGAGAATGTGTTTCTTCAGTGTTTCTTCTGTCTTGCCTGCGTAGGAGACAAAACACTTCCTGTTAGCACAGCCCACTTCCTGTGTGTGATACAAGATGGAATATTCAGCCAATAAAAATACAGAAACAACATCTATTCTAGTTCATCAAGGCTCTACTAGTGTATCAACAAGCAAGCTTAAGGCTATATTTCAGCGTCTGAGGGCATGAGAAACGACTGGATGGCGTAAATACGTTTGGGAACAATATACGTTGAGGCAGAAGTATTAAAGTTATGCAAAATGTAATGTAAAATGTAATATTTAATTACTTATAAATTCGAAATATTAACTATACTTTTATATAACTTTTTTTTTCTTTCCAAAAAGGCAATAAATGTTTTTGCATCAGGGATTGACTTCTTCCTCTTTTGCGTCATTGGTTATCTAACCCTTCCTCCCTGTTCATAATTCTGCAGTGAATCGGAGCGTAACATAAAGTGAATCCATGATTTACTTTTTGTGTCCTTAAATATGTCTAACATACAATACACAAATCCATCAAGCCATTGAAGTCAGTTGTATGACCTGGTGGAAGAAGTTCAGTAGGAACAAATAAAAAATGTGTGTTTATGTCAGTTTGCATGCTTCTTTCCAGCAACTGTTGCAGTGTTTGAGTTTGTGTGATCAGTATCTGCATCCCTGAGAAAGGCTGTGTTTCTCTCAGCAAGGTTAAAGGCGAGGATTAGCTATTCTGTTACTCAAACCAAATCACATTTTATTATCTCAAAGACATATTGCTCTCACTCAGAGGATTTGTTGATTTATATTTTTAATTTTAAAAGGATCCTGTCATAATTTACTCATCCTCATGTTGTTCCAAAGTTGTTCTGAATGATGGCTAGGGGCTATCAAGCTCCCAAAAACACATAAAAAGGCTACAACAGTGATGCACAGGACTATATAAATCTCAAGCCTTCTGAAGCCATGTGATAGTTTTTTGTGAGGATCTCTGTCTCATTCTGTAAATTTCAGAATTCAAAACTTTGACCTCTTATATGTCAAAAGATCAAGGGATATTTGAATTTTAAATGATCTACTTTTCATCTCTGATTACAAAACATGCTCTTTACCACATTCTGCTCAATGTTTGAGAGGTGTATCTTTAATATGTACTTTTCAGCATTTTTTTTAGCAATCAGATGATACATGGTAACAGATACGATTAGTACATTTCCCTATATTCCTGCAAGTAAATTAATTGTCATTCATGTTCAGTAAATAATAGAGAGAGACTGAACAAGAATGAATCTGACTAACAGTCTGACTCAGTCGTGCCATGTTTTTAATGGTGGACTAATGAAATAATGATTTACCAATGATTTACATAAGAACAGTGTTTCTTTATAGTGATGTTGTAGAGTGTGTATGAAAGAAAATGTTTCAGCACAGGCTTCAGTGCTACTTTGATGAGAGTTAATCAAAGGCACGGTCCATTAAGGAATTAATATAAACCCTATTTCTTTCTGTGGCACAGCACATAAGGACAAACACACACATGCTTAATAGCCTCTCTCAACTGCATAAATATTAACAAGGACGTACAGGCCATTAATAGGTGCACATTCAGGAAACATCTTGATGGTTAAATATTAAACCTGAATGTGTCCAGTGCTCTGAGAGATCTCTTATGCATACAATTTAAATCAGACGTTTTTTCCCCCTGATGTGTTATACAATTCATTACGATGCTTTGTCTCAGAATTTTAATGGCACACATACATTTTATGATTGTTTTCAGACATGCAAGTGAAAACATGTAAATTATGTAAATTGTTACTTTCAGGTATGGTGAGGGAAAAAAATATTTGATCCCCTGCTGATTTTGCCCATAGAAAAACTTTTAACAAATAAATATTCAGTTTATAATTTTAATGGTAGGTTTATTTGAACAGTGAGAGACAGAATAGGGATTTTGTCCTACTCATCTTTGCAGATCCTCTCTAAGTCATTAAAGGGGTCATCAGATGCAAAATTCACTTTTACATGTTGTTTGAACATTAATGTGTGTTGGCATTTTGTGTACACAACCACCTTACAATGATAAAAATCCACCCAGTGGTATCTTTTTAATCTTTAAAAGTAATATCCCTTTTTAAAATCAGGTCATTCTCAGCTTCTTGTCGTGTGACAGCACACCAACAGAGGCCCATCCCATGATAGTTGATTGACATGAGCGCCTTACCGTAGACCCACCCTCACCAAGCTGAAACAGTCCAACTCCAATCGCCATTGTGTCGACAAGTGCAGAGGAAGACAAGAATGTCTCTGATTGAGCGATTGAGGTGTTCTGTTGTTGGATGTAATAATGAACATAGCAGTAGTCATTTAATCCCGACATCTGAGCCGCTGAAGACGCAGAGGATAATGTTACTTTCGTTTTTAAAAAGGAAAATGCCGATCCCGATGTACATATGCGTCTATGTTTGTGTAAATTGTTTATGATGCAGCTTCACCCACAGCAGAAGTGAGTATAAGGGTTTTTTGATGCGTCTTTGCAAACGGCCTTTCTTAATAATATGCTTGTTGGCAAATTTCGCCGCTAAATGCAGCTAAAATAAACATTACAGCTCATAATCTCACATCAAAGAGGGGCAGAGTGAGCAGAGCTCATTTGCATTTAAAGGGACCATGCAATCAAATGGGTGGATTTTTTTGCAGAGTTGATTTTGACAAGGTAAAAGGGTGTTTTTTTACACTACTATTGAGAATTTTTAACCAAAGTATATTATAGACTTTTCATTAAGACCCTAAAAAATCATAAGAACTTGTGGAAAATGGGTATCTGATGACCCCTTTAAGGATTTGAGGCTGACGTTTGGCAACTCAAACTTTTAGCTCCCTCCACAGATGTTCTATGGCAGTGGTTCTCAAAGTGGGGTCCGCGGCGCACTTCCTGGGGGTCCGTGGAAAGTTTGCTACAAAATATAATCAAACCCAGAGAAAGTGCAGGGACCATCGTCATTACTCCCGCGTGTGAAACGTTAGACCAATGAGAATTCGGCTTTTGTCAATCTACGGTGACGCATTGCTACCACACACTTATTTTTTTCCCACTCAGCTATGTCGTAATAACGAGATCTTTTCTTGTAAAAACTACATCTTTTCTCGTTAAAACGACATAATTTTATTGTTAAAACGACATCTTTTTCTCGTAATAACGACATATGTCATAAAAACGATCTGATGTTCCTGTTATAGATGATATGATTATATTATGTGAGGGAGCTAAGCGTTTGTCCGCGCTGCCTTCGCCACAGTCCTGACCTAAAGGAGGATGCACGCTGCTGGAGTTATAGAAATACACTGTTCTAATAATTTTAATGTAAGTGTTTCAATTGTAGCGGCTTGTTTATTAGGATTAATCATACTAATCTGCCCTCAGACCCAGAGGATTTAAGATGATCAGATCAAAACTGATATTTTTGACTCTGAACTTGGAATATTATTTGGATGAAAGTTTGATTTTACAGAAAATGTAGGCCTAAATAGTATCAGAAATAAATAAGAAAAATGACACACGTTTGATCGTGTTATGATGATGATGATTTCGTTCTGTTTAAAAAATGAAAAATAAATGATTTTTTTTTCATGAAAAGAGTGCTTATGCTTTAATATTTGTCCGTGAGCGGCCCTGAAAAGCCACTTTTCAACTTTTCAGCCTGTCTACTGTCTATCCCATCATGCAGAATACATGTTCGTCTGATGTACCGCTCTGCAAATTAGTCACAATAACGTTTCTTTGCAAGTCTCGTATATGAAGCGCAACACTGCACTTCTCGGGTCGGCGGCACCAGCGCGATCCCTTACATTGTGATTACAGAGGAAAGAAACATAAAAGTTTGCTTTATTTTATGTACTTCCACAATAACAACAAAACGTTACAAATTGCCTTTGTAAAAATACAGGGTGCGCTCTCGCAATTTATGTCTGATGCGTAAAATGATTGATTCTGAGTCAGACGGGTGGAGTCAAAATAATTATACAATTTATTCAAAGATCTTCAAATAAAATGCACATATTTCAGAAGTGCAATATAGACAACAATCCAAACAATAATCATAACTGAAAGATTAATACAATGAAAAGTCCATACATCCATTAATTGGAATGTATATATTAAATGAATAAGCCAATTAAAATCTGTTTAAAAGTAGTATACTCCTTTAAGGGAGATATACAAATGCAGAAATGATAAGAAATATTGCAATAATAATAATATTTACTCAAAAGTTGAGAATTCCATAAAAGCCAAATTGCAATTAATAAAGTCAAATTTAGTTAAATGGTCTATTAATATTATCAAATCTGAGAAAAATAAGTCTCAGAAAATTAGACCGTTTCAGGTGCACCCAGAAGAAAGTTGAGATCGGAGTAAAGGAGGTTGAGAAGTCTAAAGTCTCCGATCTGTCCAGAATAAAATTGCAAGACTTTTTATACCCTAAAACCAGACAACTCAGGAAGTCTGAAGGTCAAAGTCAGTTGAAAATACATCAATACATCATCTCGTGAATAAACTCGTGATTAGTAATTATAAACTCAGTTGAGTGGACGTGCAGTTTCATTTCTCCTTTTTAGTTTAATTTATATCTTGAGACATTGAGACGTGTTAATGTTAATCTAATTGTCCATCTAGACTGTCTTCATTAAGTACCAAGAATAACCGTTTTGCGGAACTGTGCTTCGGACATCACACATACATAGATGGAAAAATACAGATGAAACATATACTTCGAAGGATGAATAAAGCCTTCAGCACTATATTGAGTAGCTTAATCAATAAGACATAACCAAACTTCTAATATTTCAAGATGATTATTAATATGTGTTAATATTTCTATATTTTGATTAAGAACGCAATACTCATGTCTCAGCTCGTGATCTAAAGTGTTATTAATTTGCATATTTGTCCACCAACCCAAACTTTAAAAAGGCACATTTAATAAGAAGTACTTCTTGTTCCAAGAATCGGTCTGTGTCTGAGGTCATGATAGATATGATAAAATGTACGAAAATAACATAGGGCATACAGTCTCATGTCATGTCTCAAAAGGTCAGTCAGGGCAAAACTGTTAGAGCATTGAATACATATTCTAAAAAGATTAATAATGATATAAATATAATAATTCATAAGACATATTCATAATACAGTTAATAATGCATAATCCTACATATGAATATGTAAATTCTTGTTAATTTCATAAAGTCGACACATCAATGTCTCTATGCAGCTTGAAAGGTCTACGTCAATAAAAGAATCGAAAACAAAATTGTGTTTATTTAATTCGTATAAATCCAACAAGAGGTAGTGTACAGTCTTTAGTACAGATTTGTGGCTTGATTCAGCTAAAGATAAAATTTAATAATGTATAATAAATAATTTATCATTTGTATATAATCATACTAAGTATCAAGGCCGCCCAGGCATGTTAAATTAATATTCAAGCAATAAGCTCATGTGCTTTACCCACGAACAAAAACACGAAAAATCAAGCTTTTCGTTTTTCCGTTTCTCAAGCAAAATGAAATAATAATAATAGGCCACTCAAATTTTTATTATGCTTATTATTATTATTATTATTAGGCGTATTATTATTTTTATTATAAAATCTTAAGATAATCAAAACTATTAATTCTGAATAATCGACTTTTTGATTGATTTAACAGCAAATCGAAATACGAGCAGAAATAAATATAATTCATAATAAAAAATATAATAATAGGCCTAATAATAATAATAGCTTAATTATTATTATTATTAATATTATTTTGTTTTGTTTGAGAAAAGGAAAAACGAAATTAAGCTAGATTTTTGTATTTTTGTATTTGTATTTATTCTGGATGATGCGATAGACAGTAAAGACAGGTTGAGTTGAAAAGTGGCTTTTCATTGCCGCCCACATAATTATTAAAGCTCTCTTCTTACCCACGGACAAAAATACTAAAACTGATTTTTTTTTTTTCATTAATTTTGTTCATTTTTGAAACAGAACGAAATTATTATTATCATAATACAATCAAACCGTTTGTCATTTCTCTTTTATTTCTTTATGATCGTATTATTTCAATTTTCTGTAAAATCTAACTTTCATCCAAATAATATTCCAAGCTCAGAGTCGATTATTCAGAAATAACAGTTTTGATCTGATCATCTTAAATCCTCTGGGTCTGAGGGCAGATTGGAGATTAATCCTAATAAACATGCCGCTACAATTGAAACCATTACATTAAATTATTAAAACAGTGTATTTTTATATAACTCCAGCAACGTGCATCCTCCTCTATGTCAGGACTGTGGCGAAGGCAGCGCTATACTTAGCTTATACTTATCCTTAGCAAACATCTTTTGCACTATTTTCATTGTGTTCCAATGTTTCTGCAGTGTTAACTGTTAAACTGGGTAAACATACTCTCTTTTTATTGCCTGTTACTGCATTGGTGCATTGTCATTGTATTTTATATTTTAGCATATTTATATTATCCTTATCAAAAATCATTTTGCACTATATTCACTGTGTTCCACTGTGTTGCTGCAGGGTTAATTTTTACTTGTCCCCCACCCCACCCCACACACACACCAGTTAAACATATATTTTCCTAACACATGAAGTCATTCCAAAAAAGTTTGATTCTCTCTGTTTATTGCCTGTTATTGCATCAGTGCATTTTCATTGCATTTTAGGACTATACCTATAAAAGCCTTTTGCACTATTTACATTGTGTTCCACTGTGTTCTTGCAGTTAATTTTTACTTGTTCAACCCTTACTTACTTGCTATTCCATAGGCGTAATGGTTTTTATACTGTACAAACCGTACTTTCTATGGCCCTACACCTACCCTACACCTAAACCTAGCCCTCACAGGAGATTGTGCACACTTTTACTTCATCAAAAAAACTCATTGTGCATGATTTATAAGCCTGTTTCCTCATGGGGACCTAAGAAATGTCCCCACAAGGTCAAAATCTACTGGTATTCCTATCCTTGTGGGGACATTTGGTCCCCACAACGTGATGAATACCAGGTACACATACACACACACACACACACACACACACACACACACACACACACACACACACATACACACACGATTTAGCTATTACATTTGTGTTGCGGTTATGAGGGGGTCCTTGGAATTTTTTCTGCCCTATGAGGGGTCCCTATCTCCAGATAGTTTGAGAACCCCTGTTCTATGTGATTAAGGTCTGGAGGTGGGCTAGGGCACCCCATGACCTTAATGTGCTTCTTCTTTGTTGCCTTGTCCGTGTGTTTTGGGTCATTGTCATGCTCATTTTCCAATGCCCTGGCTGAAGGAAGGAGGTCCTCACCCAAGATTTGATGGTAAATGGCTCCGTCCATCGTCCCTTTGATGCGGTGCAATTGTCCTGTCCCCTTAGCAGAAAAACATCCCCAAAGCATAATGTTTCCATCTCAATGTTTGAAGGTGGGGATGGTGTTCTCAGGGTCATAGGCAGCATTCCTCCTCCTCCAAACACGGTAAGTTGAGTTGATTCCAAAGAGCTCGATTTTGGACAGTTTCACCCAGTTCTCCTCTGAATCATTCAGATGCTCATTGGCAAACTTCAGATGGGTCTGTACATGTGCTTTCTTGAGCAGAAGGACCTTGTGGGCGCTGCAGGATTTCAGTCCTTCACGGTGTAGTGTGTTACCAATTGTTTTCTTGGTGACTATGGTCCCAGCTGCCTTGAGATCATTGACAAGATCCTCCCGTGTAGTTCTGGGCTGATTCCTCACCGTTCTTATGATCATTGAAACTCAACAAGGTGATATCTTGCATGGAGCCCCAGACCAATGGAGATTGACAGTTATTTTGTGTTTCTTCCATTTGCGAATAATTGCACCAATTTTTGTCACCTTCTCACCAAGCTGCTTGGCGATGGTCTTGTAGCCCATTCCAGCCTTGTGTAAGTCTACAATCTTGTCCCTGACATCCTCGGACAGCTCTTTGGTCTTGACCATGGTGGAGAGTTTGGAATCTGATGTGGACAGGTGTTTTATATACAGGTAACAAAATGAGATTAGGAGATTAGGATACTCCCTTAAAGAGAGTGCTCCTAATCTCAGCTCGTTACCTGTATAAAAGACACCTGTATACAATTATAGACTGATCATTTCTTTGTAGTGGGCAAATGTACAAAATCAGCAGGGGATTAAATAATAATTTCCCTTACTGTATGTCATAGCTTTAATGTGATGAAGCAACACCATTTAGGGGAAAACTTTAGATGTGGATCATTAGTTTAAGTTTAGTGTTTTGTAACAGTCAAGCCATGTCAAGTCACCTTTCTTTATATAGTGCAGTTCTCCTCTGGCCAGACAAATCCACCATGATGTGGTTTAATTCTAGGCTGCAAAAGAGGTGAGACTGTGCAGAAGACTTGTCTGTTTTTTGTGGTCTTAGGGTGATGGCCATCTAGTCGATGAGGTCATCACAGGGGATCTGTCTCTAGGGCTCATCTAGTTGACATTGTCTGACATTCAGAGCAGTTGTGGTTGTCTCTATGTGCTGATCTGGATACAGACTGGATCTGGGTGACTACAGTGACCTCAGAATAAGAATAAAACAGACTAATATTAGTATAGATGCCATTCTTCTTACAATGTAATGGGGAAGTGGGTTGTGGGACGTGTTCCCGGTTACGGCTGACCTAATTAATGCAGCCTAGCAATCTTTTACCTGATTTTAATTATAGAAATGTGTTAGTGTGTGTAAGCCAGGTTGAAGAGATGGGTCTGTAATCTAGGTTTGAACTGACAGAGTATGCCTGCCTCCCAGATAACGCTAGGTAGCTTTTTTTGGCTTATGATTCATTCTTTTACATGAAGGGGGTGGAGTTTATGACCTATACTGCAGCCAGCCACCAGGGGGTGATCGAAATATTTTGGCATCACTTTTCAGTACTTGTGCAACACACTGCAAGTGGAATAATAAATTCCACTCTCTCTAAATAAATGCATGGGATGCAAAAAAAAAAAAATCACACTTTTAATTTCTCAAATCAAAATTTGATTTGAAGGATTAGATAATGAAGTTACTAAAGAGGAAGAGTCCGACGACAGTCTGTTTTATGAAAAGGTGCGCGAACAGTTGTGCTGCACTTGCTTTCTAAATGTAAACTACAAGTTTACTAAACATACAAGGGGTGATCAAAAGTTCAGAGACTATGCCCATGATAAACAGCGGAAAACAGACGTTAGTTTTGGAAAGGGCTTGAACCCAGCTTTCATATGGCCTAAAACCTAAAAAAGGTAAAATTTCACCATGTGTTGGGTTTTCCTAGATCGCATCACAAATGATCTGTGGGGTATTTTGAGCTTAAACTTCACAGACACATTGTGCCCTTTACCAAAGGTGCCTTTTAGTATGCAACCAGAGTATGCACCATCTTGGGACATTTTGGCTTTACTTTGCTATAGTGGAAGGAAGTGGAAACACATCATCTTTTTTTTTTTAGGTCTATGGTTTCACACTAAAAAACAACATATATTTTAGGTACCCTGCTACCCCAAGGTCCAACTCTATTAAAAAAATGAAAATTCTCTAAACACTTACTCACACTTATGCCATCCCAGATGTATATAACTTTCTTCAGATAAATAAAGATTTTTTTTTTTTTTTGAAGAATAAGCCATCGTTGTGAGTCCATATAATGTCAGTTTAAAGGTTGACACTTCAAAAACCACACAACAGTAACCAACGTGACCCCAGATCAATCAATAGGTGCAACCCAAATCGCATACTTATGCCCTATTCGAAACTATTTTGTATGAGGTTTGTATGCATATATGGTTTAAAGGGTCATTTTGGTCATATGTAAGGAGCTGCAACAGTTGAGTACATTAAATAAGTTCCTCATCCAGGTATTCGAAGTGCACTATTTCATGCGGGAGTTTTCAGAATTTGTTTAGTGACCATGCAGATTTGTCATTAAATTAAGTACTTTAATAAAATATGCAAGGGATACGGCTGATGAAAAAAGTTTTGGAATCCTTACCTCAAACACTACAATATATTATTAGAACAAAACATGCCAATAATAAGCCTTTCAGACAAAAACTGCTAAAAATGTCCTTTTTTGGCTTTCAAAAAATAAGCCTACATCTTAGCAGAAGTACCTAAACAGAAATCTCAAGGGGTTTTCTACAAAAACATAGTTGAACGGTGAAAACTGTGTAATGTACACTGTATTCCCGAACAGTATAACCTACTTATAAAAAATAAGTGAACTGTACTTAAAACTGTGAAACAGTTCATTCAACTTAAAACTTTTAAGTTTGTTCAACGATTTGGGCGTTTTAACTTCCAGGAACTTAAATAAAATAAGTAAAACATGACGTCTTCTTATTACCATAGCCTTATTTTTGCCTCTTGGTGGCGGTAATAAGCTTTATTGCGGTCCAAACTGCCAATTCAACAAAGAAGAGTCTCTACACTCAAAAACATTTTAAAGCCTTTTTAATAGATATACAAATTTCAGTAGTAAAATTCTATCAAATTGAATTTAATGATCCTTTACATATTTTAATTGAATAATTGATTAGGGATTGTTTAGTTATTCAATTAAAATATGGGTCCAATTTGATGGAATTTTACTATTAATTGAAATGCATAAATCTAAATTGTAGTGTACTCAGTGCACTTTATTTGCTATTAAAACATAGTAGGTAAAACTCTCCAAAACAGACTAGTCAACATGACCATCATGATATGTCCGTTTATTTCATGTTTACACACGGACATATCATGTATTTCATGACTGTAAAAATAACAACGAAGTAAAACGAATTACCAAAGCCTCATTTTTGCCTCTTGGTGGCAGTAATGAGCTTTATCGCGTTCCAATCTGCCAACGAAAAAGAAGAGTCTACTCGGTGCACTTTATTTGCATGTTTTTAAAAACATAACATACCAGGTAAAACTATACAAAACGCAACAAAGAGTCAACATATCATTCCATGTCCGTTTATTTCATGTTTTACTCAAATGACTGTAAAAAATAACAACGGAGTAAAAATAATTCCCATTTGAAATTGAGCGCTCGGATTTGAACTTGGAAGCCCGCCATGTCATGCAGGAGTCGTTGCCTCAACGTGGTTCTGTTGAAATATCGTTCATCATCGTCATCGTTTCTGTGTTTGCTGCGGTTTGTTTAGCGGCTATAATCTGGTAAGTACTTCTTAAAACTTTTTAAAAAGTTATTCTAGTAATCTGCATCAGAATGTGACAATATAGTCATCAAACTGAAACTATTGTTGCGTTTAGCTAATAGACGACCTAAAATGATCAGGCACACTTTAGGCCTGATGTTATTTGTGGAGTGATTGATCTAAATTTTAACCATTTAGGGACATAGTTGATGTATGCTCGCAATCGCATTGCACGGTTATTAATTTGTGGTAGGCCTACTGCTGGTTATCGCAGTTGCCTGTATTGAAGCTTTTCGGTTACACAACCTAAATTGAAACAGAAAAAAAAAAAGAAGATTAAAACCACTTTCATTCAATCTTACTTGTTTTTTATCCAATGCTTAAAAGTAAATTAGCTGCAATGGAAGCCGAATGTTCTAAATTCTGAAATTGTTGTATGACTTTGATATGTCTCTGCCTCACTATTAATTTGTGTTTTTATTTTCTCTACAGGTTAAAACTTGTGAGACCAGAGCATATGTGAGTAAAATTACAATTTGGAATTTGGGTGTGAAAATACTTATGTAAAGACTAAAAGTATGCAGCATTTTAAAACTGATAACAACTGATTTTAGAGGTTGGCATAGCTCAGGGTTGGCTCATGTCTTGTCATTGTCATGATTTTTCATGATGGATTGGAAATGCAGGTTATGTGATTCCTCCTCACTTACCCGAGCACAGTTACTTGGGCATTATGGTTTGCAACATAGCCATTTTTTAAAGGTTGTATCAGCGATTTCTAGCCTGAAACATAAAGTGTCAAATTCAGCTGACCTTTCTTCACGATCCGCTCGCTGCCTGCACCATAAATTTTCTGTGAAAAAAACGCATCTCTCTGGTCAGCCTAGGGTCCGAGATATGCCAAAAAACAATCGGCACTACCAACATTTCCACAGATAACCAAACAGTGTTCCAACCAATCAGCGTCAGGGGTTTGGTGTTGTGGACTTTCCTACTGGTGCAGGGATGTGAGGGAGGCGGAGCGAAAGTCCACAACACCAAACCCCTGATGCTGATTGGTTGGAACACTGTTTGTTTATCTGTGGAAAGGTTGGTAGTGCCGATAGTTTTTTTGGCATATCTCGGACCCTAGGCTGACCAGAGAGACGCGTTTTTTTCACAGACAATTTATGGGGCAAGCAGCGAGTGGATCGTGAAGAAAGGTCAGCTGAAATTGACACTTTATGTTTTAGGCTAGAAATCGCTGATACAACCTTTAAAGGTTAGCCCTTTACTGTGTCTCTATGACTCGTGCATTTGCACATTTGTTTCATTCAATGCACTAAAAAGTCATGTATCAGGATTTCACAATGAGAAGGATAAGAGGCACGCATGTCAAGAAATCCAGGTGGTGTACACGTCCTTTATGTGGGTTCAAGCAACCTTTTTCAGAAAAAAAAAAAAAAATTTGGTCATTTAAGAGGGCATTTGAGAAGTCATGAAATGGTAACATGTCCATATAAAAACTGTAGGTATACCACAAATGTGTCTGTTACTTTTGTTTTCTTATTTAACCTTTTTTATGTTATTTGTTTGAATGCTTACTTTCAGATTGCTGCAGAATTCCACAGAATTACTAATATCAGCTTGAAAAACAAGTTCTATGCAGAGCTGGACAACCATACTCCTCGACTGATTGCTGCCGTACAGGCAAGGCAGCAGAAGCACTGAGAAGCATCTGTAGTGCCTATGATCTTACGGTGAATTTTGTTAATTACATTTATAGTACAAGTTAATTGGTTAATGTGCACAAGTATTTTACTGCTATCTGGTAATTGTTTAAACCTGGCTTTGAACTTTTTTTGCTTTAAATTTCTTCCCTTCTTTCATATGTACTTTTATCTCTATTTTATTCTTTTCTCTTGCATCACTAAGACAGTTCTGTTTTTTTTTTTTTTCAGGATCACTGCGATATTAACAACAGACGTACAGCTGCACTTCGAGCCCTCCCTGTCTACTTGCGCGAAGATGACTCTGTGTTTTTCAAGATGTGGAATGTAAGTTTTTATACATCTCATTTGAATTTTAATGTTATTTATCTGATTATGCTTATGAAGTTCTCTAATGCTTTTCAGACTGAAGAGGTGGATGAGCCAGACATTGCAGATTCAGTTGTAGCTCTTGTCAGCATGGTGAATGGAGACTCGAGTTCCAATGTTCAGTTTGACCCAGCTGGGATTGCTATTGTGCTGGAAGGTGACATTGTTCTAAGGGACATTTCCAGGTTGGCTGATGCTTTTCTTTTGATTTTTGGTTTGATATATGCATTACATCTCAACTACCCCAAAGAGCTGACCCACACCTTTAACTTCATCCAAAAAGTCTTACTGGGTTTGGATGACTCAAAGCCACTAACACCCAGATTGCTGAGTCTAAAAAATGAGCTACTGATTAAGGAGTAAGAGCAATGGATGTACGAGCGCGATACAATTTATTTTCTGTTCTTTTCAGTTGTTGTGACTACAGTATTTGCCCTATTAAACACTGAGCTTAAGATTTTAAATTTCCCAGTGAAGTGGAGAATTGCATTTTCATTGAAGTATTTACTGGGATTGCGTTACTGAAAGCCACTAGCACCCAGATTGCTGTCTAAATTTTCTGGATACACAAGAGACTGTTTATTGTCTTTTATTTCACTTGTTGTGACTAATATTGTTACAGTCTGTTGTTATACTTATCTCAAATTTAGATATTTTCCAGAACACAAATGTATTGTATAACGAACACAATGCATAACCAACACAGAACACAAATGTATTGTATAATTGTATAATGTATTGTATGTAAATGTATAACAAAAATTTTGTATTTTTAATTTGTGATCAATAAAAATTGAGTTATAAAATACATAGAAGAAAAGTTTATTCAAATCAATAATTGAGTTAATCTGTTTTGTGGATTTAAGTGTAACTGACTTAAAACAATACATTTTATCAACTTAAAAGTTTTGAGTTATAAAATACATACAAAAAGTGTATTCAAATAAATAATTTTGAGTTAATCTGTTCTATGAATTTAAGTGTAACTGACTTAAAACAATTAATTTTATCAACTTAAAAAATTTGAGGAAACTTATTACCTCAAAACTTTTGAGTTATCTTAACTTATCGGGGTTTACAGTGTAGTAATCGCCCTGTGAGTAATATGTTTGCAGTCCAAAGTAAATTTGACGTTTCCTATGTGACACAAAACTGACGATAGCGGAAAACAGATGTCTGGTCTCAGAGGAACACAAATTTTTCTCTTTCTTTCACTGTTTCTGTAACTTCTCTGTAATAATTACTTACTGCCTTAGAATAAGGTCGATAACAGCTGAGTTGGCAGCCATTTACTAACAGAAGGAAGCAATAAAATTTGGACCGTTTGCTTTGACTGTCGCTTCAGATGTCCTGTAATTTTTTTATCACTTCATAATGGTTAGTGAAGACAGCTTTAGCTTTTATCTTGTTTACTCTCCAGACATGTTTCCTGATTGAATTGAGAATAGTGAAGCAGATATTGCAGAGAACACTGCGAGTCCAAGCAGGAAAAGGGCTTTAGCTCACATCAGGGCAGCGGGAAGCTCACCTGTGCTGAACAGGATATGAGGTCGTGTTCAGACAGATGGAGGATAACAGTGGTGCTCAGTAACCTGCTATTCCACACACACATGTGCTCACTGCTTACTTGTCAATAGAGTCGATTATAAGCACAAGGCAATAATGAACTACAATCATCGTAAGACTATGTGCTTTTGTGAACCCATCCTGTGAAATGAATTGCTCTTTGTGAATAGTTTCTTTCTTAGATAAAGAAAGGAAATAATCTTTCTCGGATCAATCTTTCAACGAGTTAAAAACTCATTTTGGAGTCTAAGTGTTTTTCAGATGTAATCCTACGAGTGTCTCCCATATGTAGACTAGACATGAGAGATAAATTGCTCTTGATATATAATCTTAACGTCTCTCTGGGCTTATTGTACAATTATGAATCACAAATTCACTCAAACAAACACACACACACACACACACACACACACACACACACACACACACACACACACACACACACACACACACACACAAACACGTTACATAAGCAGTAATTTGATCAGCAACTAGGAAGGTTGCAGTTTTAAAGAATGGAAATCTACTGGATGCAATTTGCATGTGTCTGCCAAACCAACCCTTTTAAATTATTGATTACAACAATTTGAGATAAATTATTTGCCATTTTATTGTGAAAATCAGTACATTTTTGAAGTAATGACTAAAACCGATATAAATTATGAATTTAAAAAAATTGTCTTCTTGCTTAATGACAAGAGGGCAATGCTGACTTGAGATTTTCTGTTTAAATCAAATATTCTGCATACAGACCAACAGACTAATAGAAGAGAAAAAAATATAAATGTAAATTTAAAATCCAAAATCAGAGGGTGCACATGCTTCACACTTCTAACAGCATGTTACCAGCAAGATAAGCTGCAAAGAAAGAAAGAAAGTATAGAATAGCGTAAGAAAGAGCAAAGGAAAGAATAGAGGGAGAGTAGAGAGAAGCTGGTGGTTCGCAGGATGCAGACTGTGGTTTGCTCACATCAGTAAAGTTTATTTCTTTGTCGCTCACTCTTTTTTTCAGTATATTTAGATAAACAGAAAGCATGTTGCCAAAGGGTGAAGTGGTAACAAGTCCACACGTGCTGTACCGCAAACACTCAAACACATGAGGAACAGCATGCAGCTACTTTCAGAAGGCAGCCGTGCATGCAGTCAGTTTAGAGATGATATATAGCTTTATTAAACATTTGTTTTCTCATTGAATGGATATTAATCTGAGTAAGTAATATAATAACTTGGAGAGAACGAGACAATGCTAATAATATAAAATAGTCTTCTGATTTTATCCAATGAGCATGTCATAGCAATATAAACAGTAGCCAGAGAGCAATTCCTGCCAACAATCCTGTTAGAGATAAGTCTGTCTCGACTGTCACTCCTATATATGGCATTCTAAAAGAAGAATATATGAGATAAGAGTATTAAAAGTTAATTGACTGACTAGTCAGCAGTGGAAATGGTAAACAGATCAATAGCAGCTAAAGTGGTCTTTATAAATAATTTGTGGCAGTTGATGTGGTTAAATTATATTCATATCTGCTTAACTCTCAAACTGACACAGCACATATTATGTTGCAAATGTCAAGCTATGAGGATCACACTCGCCTAGAAAAATAAACTAAAGTGGAAAAACAAGACTGTGCCATATGCACATATAAATCTGAAGTTTTGCAGCTTTTATAGCAGTTATTCAAATTATGTTGTTTATAATGTTTCGGTACTTTAGAACTTGTTGACAACAAGTTGAGGTCAAAAGTTTACATGCATACATACATACATACTTACATACATACACCTCGCAGAATCTGCAAAATGTGAATTATTTTACTAAAATAAATGGGGGCATTCAAATGCATGTTATTTTTTATTTTGTACTGACCTGAATAAGATATATTCACATAAAAGACATTTACATATAGTCCACAAGAGAAAATAATTGTTGAGTTTATAAAAAAGACCCAGTTCAAAAGTTTACATACACTTGATTCTTAATACTGTGTTGTTACCAGAATGATCCACAGTTGTGTTTTTTTTGTATAGTGATAGTTTTTCATGAGTCACTTGTTTGTCCTGAACAGTTAAACTGCCTGCTGTTCTTCAGAAAAATCCTTCAGATCCCACAAATTCTTTGATTTAGCAGCATTTTGTGTATTTGAACCCTTTCCAATGATGACTGTATGATTTCGAGATTCATTTTTTCACACTGGGAACAACTGAGGGACTCATATGCAACTATTACAGAAGGCTCAAATGCTCCAAATCCAGAAGGAAAAACGACGCATTAAGAGATAGAGGTATAAACTTTTGAACAGAACAAAAATGTGTACATTTTTCTTATTTTGCCTAAATATCTTTTTTTTTTTTTTTTCATTTAGTACTGCACTTTAGACGCTGCAGAAGATACTCACGTTTCCTAGAAGACAAATTCAATTGCATCATATTTCCTTCTAGAGCATCAGTGTGTGTTTGATCCTTCTGTAATAGTTGCATATGAGTCCCTTAGCTGTGGATTATTTAACAACACAAAGGGAAATTTTTATAAATGTAACTATTATTTTCTCTTGTGGACTATTTCTAAACGCCTTTTATGTGAAATATCTTATTCAGGTCAGTACTAAATAAAAAATAACGGCCACACTTTATATTAGGTGGCCTTAACTATTATGTACTTACATAGAAAAAATAAGTTCAATGTACTTAATGTGGTCATATTGCTTTGCAAAACACTTTTGTTTCTATTAAGGTGGGATATGGGTAAGGTTAGGGCCAGGTTTGGTGGTATGGGGTGTAAGGGTGGGTTAGGGTGAAAGGAATGGGTCAACAGTGGTAATTACAGAAATTAATTACAAATGTAATTACATAAAGCTTTTTTAAAATATATAAGTACAATGTAAAAACATGTATGTACACAATAAGTACATTGTACCAAATGATTAATTGAAATGTAAGTACATAGTAGTTAAGGCCACCTAATGTAAAGTGGGACCAAATAACATGCATTTTATATGATCCCTCTTTTTGGGTATAATTAATAATTTTGCAACTTTGCAACTGTAAACTTTTGACCTTAACTGTATAAACTGGAACAGAAGGAAGTAGTTTAACATTTAACATAAGACAAACCTCAGCTTTAATTCGTTTCTTTTTAGTAAAGTTATTAATCTAATTTTGGAGTATATGTATTAAATGTAGGCCTACATGTCTGTAACATGACTGTTAATGCTAAATGTTGAATGCTTATGTGCTCCACAAGTTATTCACAAATGCAGAATCTTGAATCATGCATTTGATTTTCAAAGTTTACTCAATGAAACTCCAGGTATCTCTGAAAAACCGGCAGGCATCAACATCTTGGCAAGCAGCTTCTTTAGTGAGTTACTCAATGTATCATTCTTGTCTCTTTAAGCTAAATTTAGCTAGCTTTAGCAGACAACTTGTCAGCCTGGTTTTTGTTGATGTCCTGTAAGTCTCCAGTAATGTCTTTGAAGTCTTTCACACTCCCAATTACAGTCCTGAAATGACCACCTTTGCTTTGTACCTCCACACAGGCACACACATACAGTATGCAGTACAAACCGTACACAAAATCACAAGCACAATACACAAACATACACACATTCTCTCCTGGGGTTGAGCTGGTGATTACTGTGTTGTTTTTGGTTTGCCCAGGGGAGAATACTTGGCAACTGTTAAGACTTGTTCTACTAAAGCTTGTGTTAAAAACACACATGAAAGTCAGAGATGACAGGCGTAATTTAAGCCATCATTTTTTTTTTATGAGGGTTCTCGATGCAAAGCACAAACTATGAAAGCCTTGGATCTTACCAAGCGCTTAAAACTATGCAAAACCGAAAGATTTATTTATTTATTTTTAATGTTTTTTTTTCTTGTGTAATGAAAGAGAAAACGACCTTTACTCTCTCCATCCCTCTTTTCTTGTCTCTCTCCCTCACACACACACATGCACTTACACAATATAATCCCACAGGGCTGTTTTAATAGATAAATGCATAGGGGAAAATGAGCAAATCAAAACAGAAGATAGGAGAAAATAGTTTTTGGCTAAAAGGAGCAAGGAGCAGACAATTAAAGACAGAGACAGAGGTATGCCTGGGAAGGTGACTTAGGATTCATCTCACAGCTACCAACAGACCTTTATCATTAGATTTTCAAACACAGACACAAGCACTAACCATATGAGGGAGTTCTGTGTGCCGTCTGTTTTGTGTTATCACTCTCAAACACTGTTCCTTATCTGTAAAGTGTCACAAAGCGCATACCGTTCTTCATATTTATACTGCACTGGCCATTGCATTCAATTGCATAAAGCATTGCATGTCTCACAATATCAGATTTTTATATCCAGCACATGAATAACTGTTAAAATACACACTAATGGCTTTAAACTTACGGAACATATTCTAGTCATTTATTACTAGGAAGTGCTTGCAGGTGTTTCCCCTTATTTTTACAGCTGGTTACATTTTGCATGTTTACGTACTGTTCTTTTCTTTTCCATATTGAACATAGTTTGCTGGAAACCAGTATTTATTCAATGCATGTTAAAATGCTTTTTTTTATAAATTGAAATTTCACAGCACTATCTTTTTATTCTGCTGACTGCAATCTGTACCTACAGATAAATACACACTTTTTTGTGAGCTCTTGGATAAGACACATTTAAACAGACATTACAGTTATATGACAGTGTGTTAGAAGCCACATGGTTTTGGTTCAAGAGGTCAAGCTATAAATTCTCCTATAGAATATGTTCTTCAGCCACCCACATGCTCTCTAGTATGCTGTTTTACGGATGTCTGAAATAAATGTGTCCTGCTTGCCTGTTAAAATGAGCTATTATGTTGTCAGTCATTGTTTATTGTTGTAAAACAACGTAGCTGTCATGCTGATGACATACTGTAACAATGGTTGCCAGAGTGTTGTATAGTTTTGTATATTCTTGTGAGAACCTTGTTGTCTGTCGTTATCTGTCATGATGTACTGTATTAAGTGACTTGTTGCAGGATGGGTTTTTATGGATGACCTATGAATCCTTCAGATATATCCCTCAGATATATATAGATATATACAGTGTTCCCACTTTCTGGTCTATCCTCGCCAGTGTTGCCAGCTGTCGCGAGACAAATAAGAAACCGCAGCTTCAAAAACAAGCCCGATATTATATTAGTACTTATTATGATCAATATTATTTATTATCAATTATTTATTAACAACAAAGCGTGAACAGAACCTGTGAACAGAATAGGATTGAAGAGCTGTAACATAGCCACATATTTACAGCCTAAAAATACAGTGAACATAAATGTAAAGTTGTTTGTTAGATTTTTCTAACAAGAAACCATATTTTTTAAAATAAGCCTAAAAGAAACACAACATTTTTCACGCAGTTTAACAAAAAGTTGCATATTGTAAGTGGACTTGGCAACTTGCCTTCTACAGAAAATTTACAACCAGTAAATATTTCTTAACAGCCATGAAACTGTAATTTGAATTCTTCTTTTAAATTGTAATAAATATTAAATACATGTAGAAGTGCATTTTATAATCTTCATTTTCACTGGATTTTAAAACCATCATGGTCTTTTGAATTGATAAACCTTCAGCCTGAATTCAAATCACATGACCCTGCTAAGCAAAGCAAACTGCAATCATTGATAACGGCTGCCTCAGATCCTTATCGTTTTCATAAAGCCACCAGAGAGCATTTGCAAATACAGGATAGTTATGGGAATTTCAGCCTCTTGGCAAACCGTAATTGCAGAGGCCTGTCAGCTTTTGTGCAACTGAATGTATAAACACGCCGGAAAACCTACACCATCAAGAGCTCTTTTTAAACGTCTAATGTTCAAAAACAATGAAGTGCCTTTCAACAACCTGCCAAAATGCCTTTCATCAGGCTCTCAGAGAGTTTGATTTTACATTTTTCATGGCCAATTACTGAACTGGAATGAAGTAAACAATGATTAATGGTGTCTAGAAAACATCAATTTTCATGTAATTTTTGTTAATTATTTGATACAGTGAAAGTTACTGACCAAGACTACATTAGCAACTGTTGGCATTCTCCATTTTATCAATGTACAGAGGTTCTGTGTGATTGGATGGTTTTAAAGAGTTGGTGTTTTTATATCTAAAAATATGGTAAAAAGAGCTTCAGTTCTCCGAATTTTGAAAATAATTTTGAGGACATCAGTAAGAACATGAATTTGCTTTACTTTTCTTACTGATTAAGCTCATAGTAGGGGGAAAAGTATCTAGAGTTCACAATTCCATGGAGTAACAAACTCTTAAATAATTTTCATTTACATCAGTCAAAATCGCTTTCTTGAAGCAGTTAGTTAACTTTGCCTTAATGCCAGGGTTGCCAGGTTTTCACAACAAAATCCGCTCAGTTGCGAAATTCTGCTCAATAGAGTCTGCCATTATGCTGGCACTGAACGTAAACAATCCCACTGAACCGAACATATGCAAATATTGCTGATTTTTGCTGCTGAAAATTGACACTTATTGTTATTTTTTGGGCTGTACTAATCGGTCAGACCGGGAAAAACATTTGGAGTACTATAGATTGCCAAAAGTTATAACAAATCAAAGAGAAGAGTGCAAAAAAACTGTCTGAGGAACCAAAGGTGTTTGTGGTTGGCTAAACTGAACCAGGATTTCCAGAGCAAGAATCTTGACAACATTTGTGTCAAGATGTTTGTTCTTATCATTTCTGGTTATTTAGGTGAAATAATAAGCTAATATCTTAATTAATACTGCTTGTATGTATCTTTACCACCTATTAACTTTAGTTTGTCAAACTATTGTGCCCTTTCCTGCTAACGCTAACTCTAAGTCTTTCTCTATATGATTTAGCAGCTTCTAAAAGTTTTTTGTGGTTTAGACAGACAGCATAATTTAGCAGAACAATGTATTCAGTAGTACATTAACCGTGCAATTAATGTTCTTTACATCCAAGTATCTCCAGTATGGCCACGCATCTGGGTAACCAACTACACCGTGACGTAAGTGCCAATCGCATCCTATGGAGTGCAAAATACACCTTTTTTTGTGGGGTTCCCCTGGTAAAACTGGCAAACCAGGGGCTAAATATCATGTTATTGGAGCCACAAACATAAAAAAACAACCCAAGGCAACAGTTTTAAAGTACTCCAATTCTACGGGAAAACCGTGAACATTGCTTAATGCGTTGGCACCGATAGCCTTGCGGGCATCCCGAGTTCGAATACTGGCTTGAGGATCTTTCTCTCTCTTGCTCTTACTTTGCTTCCTACACTGTCATACCATAATTACAAAAAATTATAAAATAAAATTACCTTAGTTTCTATTCACATTACTGTTTATTTGAATAATTCCTTTAAAGAAAATCAGTATAAAATCCTTTGTATTGCACTTTATTTCAGCCATGGAGGGAATAAAAAATATCCCTTCATTTTTTTTTATCATGTCATTTAAACATTTTACTGAAAAATGTGCTATTGATGGAAATCCCCAAGTCATCCCTATGGGACGTTCATTCTACAAAAACCATAGTAGTTCAGAGAATAAAGTGCATTTAAGGTTGTTCATAACTTAAATTAATAGATTCAATGCTGAAAACAGAGAGAATATTCTCTCATGCCCACACACAAATATACCCTTCCTAGGAACTGCTGTCTCAGATTTGGATTTTGTGACCCATGTACAGTACAGTCTGTAATGCCGGTCAATGAGTCAAGTGTGGGCTGAATACCAGAAGTCCCAGCATCCTTAAGCTCTAAAACCATTCCCTGGTGACTTCCTCTTTCTCCCAACAGCATGGGAAGCATGTGAAGCTGCACCAGAAGAGAGGTGGAACACTGATAAGAAAAGACACTCACAGGCGTATTTGAACATATGCAGACTGGGCAGCACATAGATATGAGACAGATGACAAGTATATTGTGCACACATGAACACTCCCTCACACACACACAAACAGATAAACATGATTAGATTGCACTCAAACCTGTCTTGATCACAGTATGGCCAATTTGGCTGTGGGTCTACTCTAAATGCACTTTCAACCACAAGCCAGGCTGATGTTTTCATTATGTTCCAGTACAACATGTCTCACTGCAGTTCTTCTGATCTAAATGTGAGGGACAAACAATTACTACCAATTTTTTCTTTTATCAGTAGACTTCATGTACCGCTCTAACCAGACAGCTCAAATAAATCAAGAGGCCTAGTGAAACTATTGACTTGAAATTTATAATCCAGAACGACAATGGTTGGTGAATTAAAGGGACTTGTATGGCTTGATATAACAAAAATGATGTTACTTACTAAAATATGTAGTAGAAAACCTAGGAAAGATTTACATACTTTAAAAAAACTACATTGTTTTACACATATTTTGGAATATGGGGGGCGCTATTATTTCAATGACATGAAATGGTTGCATTCAGTGAGCTACTGGCGCTAGTTGTTGCTATTTTTACTGAAACACAACATGAAAATAAAATACTGGCACAAAGACCAGAGCTACTGAAAGAGCTTACAGGTGGCAATGGATATAAGCGTAGGCTTAAACCAAATGCCATACCATCGTCTTTCTCCACAAGCAATCTAAACGACCCTGGATATTGATTGAAATCCGCTGCGGCATCATGACAAGTGTCAACACGTTTACATCCTGCCAGAATGGCATATAATGTTTCTTATCTCTGCCATTTGTAAGCTCTTTCAGTAGCTGTGGTCTACCAAAAGCCTCAAAGGCTCAGGACTAAAGTGCAGAAAACAAAGACATGGGTCTTTAGGAAGTTTTTTTAGTCCACAGGCATCTTCCCATTCTTTTCTCCTCTTCTTATCCCTAGAAAAGCAGTGAAGACTTACATCGCTTCTCTGGTTGCCCTGCGACTAAAAATTACAACTAAAAGCTGCAGTATTCGCATCAGTATTTTATGTGTATTCTGAGTTGTGTTGCGGTAAAAATAGCAACAGGTACAGTAGTTCCAGTAGCTCACCAAGTGCAACCATTTGACATAATAGCAATACTGGCGCTCCCTATTGTCAAAAATACGTATAACACAATGTGGATCCACGATGTAGGTGACTTTGTGTCTTCAGTAGAACACAAACAAAGATTTTTAACTCAAACCGTTGAAGTCTGTCAGTCATATATTGGCAGTTAATGGGACCCACAGTATTTATATAATTTTTTACCTCTGCAATTCCACCGCAATGTCCAACTGTCCTGAGCACGTTCACAACAACATGGTCTCACTCCCAAGTCGTCACATATTGACGTTTGGTCAGGACCCCTTGGTGTCGCATTTTGATGCTTAAGGTAGAGACCTGCAATCCCGCGGGAGTACCGCGGGACCCGCGGGACCCAACGCAACAGAGTGCGGCGCGGGACGAAACTTGATGGGCAAGTGTGGGTGCGGGCGGGTAGAGACTCGTGTGTGTGCGGGATGCGGGAGAATAAAATGATTTGCGGGACTCCCGCAAAATATAAATATCTAATCATAAAATATCTAAAAACAAAAAATTGTTATTCACCTATTGCACAAAAGCAGCAAGAACAACATAAATATGATTAGTAAGCGCAAGAATAGGCAGTTTCGATTTAAAACTTGTTTGCAGCGTGAGGAATGTAGCCATCTGCTGATTTCTGGAACGCATCGCCAATCTGTGGTGTTCAAGTTAAAATCCACTCACTGCTCAAAAGTTTTGCACTGTGCTGAATATTGCGTACTTACGAATTCCAAAACACAAAGTGTAGACATTTATGAAGGTTAATTGTGCATAATATCAATTGTGTTATAAGAGCTTTGTGAGATCGCGTATGTAGCTTTGTTTGCTTGCATTCTGCCGTGATGCACGCAGTAGCTCATGTTTGCTTTTTTGTTAAGAATAACAGTGGTTTGTGAATGTTGATGCTTAGCCTAAATAACAAATATTTTATCCAGAGCATTTATGCTGGGGTCTAGTGGAACTTACAAGCTGTTACAGAACTGTTTAATGTAAATTCAATCGATGTACTGAAAAAATCTATATAAGTTAATTTTATGCGGGCTTTTGCGGGCGGGAGCGGGACAAAATATGAATGTTGCGGGCGGGAGCGGGACGAGATTACATATATTTCCACGGGAGCGGGCGGGCGAGGGACACATTCTTGCGGGAGCAGGCAGGAGCGGGACTGAAAAATCCGTCCCGCGCAGGTCTCTAGCTTAAGGTACCCCTTTAGCGTAGTTTTTTGACGTGAAGGGTCCTCCACTGTTTTTAGTTGTTTGTCTTACTGGTTTGCCTGCATTTGTAAAAATGTAAACAATTTTATATAAATGTATACTTTGACTGGAGCACCTAAACCCACCCCTACCCTAAACCTACCCACTTCTGAACAATATAAAGCACAGGCAAATATAAGTACAGTCACATGTATTTATTGCAAAAACTGACCATAAACTAGCAGTAAAAAAGCATTACAAACAAGTCGTGTTGCATTCCAAGTCTTCCATACGATATCTTTATGCGAAGAAGAAAGTAAAACATAAGGTTTTAATCGCTAAAAATTATCCCGCTTCATTAACGTGCTCACATTCTTATTCAAAAAGATACGCCCGAGCATTAGCATGGCGTAATCGGTCACGAGACACACAAGAGCCAATAGAATTTCACAACCAAGGCTGACGTAATGCTTCTGCTGTCTGGCGGCATTTTTTGAATTCGCGCACAAACAGGATGAGCTTTACAGCGGACGGAGACGGCGATCGCGTCTGTTCCTCTCTCAGTCGGAAGACTTGGAATATTCATATTTTTTAAATAAATTGTGACTGTAGTTGTATCTGCCTGTTATATCTGTGTTTTATTGACAAATGGTTAGGTTCAGAGGTAGGGGTTGGGTTACGTGCTCGTAAATGTGTAAATAGTGTAATATAAATAAAACTGTTGTGAATGTTTGAATTGAATCATGACGATAAAATTTACAGTGCCTTTCGCGTCAGCTTATTGAGGTCAAGGGTTTCAAAACGTCCAAAAATGACGCTGAAGGGGTACCCTGTGCGTCAAAATGTGACGCCAAAGGGTCCTGACCAAACGTCAATATGTGACGACTTGGGAGTGAGACCGTGTTGTTCACAACAGCCGATGCGTCAAAGTGCTCTGGCATAGTAGATGTATGCGCAGAAGCGACCTATTGCACATATACGTCACTCATTGTTTACACAGAGATTGTGACGACTACTTAAAATGGTAATTATCTGTGCTTATCCTGATTGTTGCAACTGATTAAAAACTTAAATGAAGGGATAAAAGATTACGTTTGCTTGGGCGAACTCATCCGGGAGTGTTGACTTTTTACCGACTCCCAACTTTTGAGCCTGATCGACTGAAGTTATGGTCGCTTGCTCTTCGTCACATGCCGGCTTGTTGTGAACACGCTCGGGACAGTTGGGCATTGTGGTGGCTCAGAGGTAAAAAAAAATTATATAAATACTGTTCAGTTTCTTGCACCGACCGATTGTTTCATGCGTTTCATTCAAAGCTGCAGGGTTTAATTTAGTTTTGTCTGTGTATGTTTTTTTGACTCTCAAAGCTGTGGGTCCCATTGACTGCCAATATACGATTGACAGACTGCAACGGTTTGACTTAAAAATCTTTGTTTGTGTTCTACTGGAGAAACAAAGTCACCTACATCTTGGATGCCCTGGGGGTAAGCAGATAAACATCAAATTTTTATTTTTGGGTGAACTCTCCCTAATACAGACACTTACTTATAAAGCTTTTGGTCCACTCATTTATTTACTCACCTACACCACTTTTTTACTTTATATTTGTCACTTGGCATGTGTTAATTTTAGACCAGATTTATAATGTGCAACTAAAATTCTTTCAGCAGACTGTTGAGTAAATAAGTGTTTCATCTTCCTTAATTATAAACTGTTCACCACTTTAGCTACCAGCCAAATAATGTTCACCTCTCTCTCTCTCTCTCTCTCTCTCTCTCTCTCTCTCTCTCTCTCTCTCTTTCTCTGGCAGAGACAGTCAGGGAATTTTTTCATGAATTCATTTGGAAGATGGAATGATGAGAGACTGATGGCAGATTGAGGCTTGCCCTGCAAACACCTACCCCCAATTTCATAGAGGAAGAACAAAGAGGGCTTCTGTCAGGTCTCACCACAGCAGCAAACTCAACCTGCCAAAGGGAACAACACAACTAAATCTGTCACAATAAGCCATGACTTTCTACAAACTTGATGTGATACACCTGCATGAAGGCACACATTCTGCCCACAGCACATATTTAATGAAAGAAACAAACAAGCCACAATTATGTACATTATTGTTATGCGCAATTATTTATTCTGTATTTGCTTTTTAATGAAAACACAACTATAAAGGTTGACCATACGTCCTCCGGATCGGGATTTCTAAATGGCCTAGAATGCCTATAGGCTTTGGCTTTGTTTCATACTTGCTGAAAGTAATGCCTTAAAAGTAGTTTGACCAATACCGTGCATTGTACACAATTGACCAATCATGGTGTTCGAGGAGGTGAGATCTACAGAAAACGGTCAATATGCATTCTAGACAACATGTCGATAGGAAAACAAAGCCAAACCCCAGACATTTTAGGCCATTTGAATAAAAAGAAGGACATATGGTCACTTCACTATGAGATAAAGCTCATTGCAATACTCATGCAAACTCCATCAGATGATTTATAAGATATGTATTCTCTTGTGTCAAATCATATCTCATTTCCTCTCTTCTAAACACCATACTTTTTTTAAACAGTCAGTTAAGTCATGTACACTGGCTCTACATCCCATAACACAAATTTTTTTAACGTTTTTTCAAACCACGACCACAATTTCCAGTAATCTGATGTTTTATCTGGGCAGTTATTTAGTAAAAATGCACCCCAGGGTGAACAAGCCATTTGACTTGGCTTCTTTTCAAAACGTGTCTTACTCTTTCATGAATGCTGGGTCGGTCACGCTTCATCAATATCACTTCAGTGATAACATTTATTGTTATCAAAATTTAAGAACGACCTTGCTCTCTTCACTTATTAATTTTATTGGCATCCATACTGAATAAATATGTGTAATTTACTTTTCTATTAAAAATCGAATTCAAAATATAAGTTTATAAAAATTATAATGATATGACCCTTTAAACCCGTAATATGACACTGTCATCTGTGACACATCTTGAGAAACATCATGTCTCAATCTAAGGAGGTGATTCCAGTTAACACAACATGTCGGACTGCGGTTTTCTTCTGAAGAAGGCTGTGGAGGGGGGCGTCCAGAGGGACATCAGTCATAATTCATTTGCTTACACACAGATATGAACTAAGATTCACACTCAGACATGCTTTTACAACAAATTCCACTCCTCAAAGCCTCCACTTGACTGGAGCAAAGGTGTCATTCTTTTACTTGAGCATTCTAGATTTCAGGATCAGACACAGAACTTATTTTCTCTGTTACTGTGTATGTGTGTGTGTGTGTGTGTGTGTGTGTGTGTGTGTGTGTGTGTGTGTGTGTGTGTGTGTGTGTCAGTTAACGGATTCTTAGTTCCTTTTTTACTGTATTGTGCCTGTACATGGTTACAAAGATCACCTTTCAAATACACATAGACTGTAGCTTGTGGAGGAAGTGGTCACATCAGGTCTCACACTGGGTGAAAGCAAAACAGGACGTGATCTAAATTGTTCCAGCAATGTCGCTCATAATGCTTTAATCTTTGTATCTGTGTTTTTTCCAGTTGCATCATAGTTACGTCATATGATTAACACTACATTTTCAATATTTAATTGCCATTTATTTTATTGACCCAAAATTTTAATAAAGCCATAAGCGTATGCACAAACGCATGCATAATCCTGTCAAGCAGCAAACCAGTGCTCTAAAATTTCACCAAACAAACTGTTCTAACATTCACAACAAAACTGAAATCCACAACACACACACATGCACCCACAAACACAGACACTCTTGCTTGTTTCCCCAGTTGTTTCCTTCCTCTTCAGTTCGCTGACTAAATTGTTTATTTCTTCTGAATTTCTTCACACACCCCACCCTTTTGTCAAAAATCAACAAGCATGTCTCATTTCACATGGTAACATTCCCAATAGAGAAAATGTACATTTGTGTACTATATTTGTATATTTTAATCAATTCATTTAATTCAATTTCTGTGGGCCCCATATGATACAGATAACACTACCATAAAAGAAAGCATTAACACTGACAATGGCAAACCAAATTATTGATCAAATGTGATAGTACAGTTACAATTAAAGTAAGCTATTTTCTGTCAGTGTGCACAAATTCATTAGACAAAAGTATGGGTAACTAGAAAAATAACAAAATGCAGTAAATAGTAAAACTATTTGTGCTACAAAACAGTGTGTATGATTAATCTTGCATAGCCAGACCTTCAGACTGAAGGCAGAGTTTCTGAGTACCTTGGCCGCTTTGAATAACCGAGGCCAGCCCAAGAGGCCATATGACTGACAGGTAAAACAACCAATCCCGTTTCGTTTTGTGGCGCATAATGTTACGGGGCATGGAATTATCCCCACAATAACAGACTGGTATGTAAAACTCTTGGACGTATTGTAAAGAGTCTATGACTCTTTAAATATGGAACGTTACATATTTCACATACTTTTGAAATTCCAGTGTTTATTTGATCCTGATAAGCGCTCATCACCATGAACATGACAGCTTTCTTCTTTTGTGAGAAGGTATGGCGTCACAGCATCTTTGTTTCCAGGTGGAACATTAAAGAATGCGACACATGTTTCCCGGAAATCCTGTATATTTCAACCAATCCGATTCCATGGTGAAGATAACCTCGACAATTCCATGGGGATAAGTGATGGAAACGGAACCAAAGGTGGTAGAGACCCAGGCACTGCTGGAGAGACCAAGCGACACAGGGATCAAGGAGACCAAGGTGGAGCTGCGGCACTGAGCGGCCGAGGTGGAGCCTGAGTGGCGGAGGACTGTGGCAACGACTGTGCGAGTGAGGACAGAAGTGGAGTCAGAAGGAAGGAGAAGCCCGACAGAGCCATAGGGGTGGGGAAACAAGGCATAGCCAAATGCCCAGAAGTATGTGGCGATGGCAGAGCGATGACTGACTGGGGTGGAGCCACCAGGACAAGAGTATCCGGAGGAGCTGTAAGGAAAGCAGTCCCAGATGGAGCTTGGGGGCAAGGAGCCAATGCAGAGGCGACAGTGCGAGTGTGGACAGAGGTAGAGCTGGAGGGAAGAAGAAGCCCGACAGAGCCAAAGGAGTGGACGGATAAGGCGTAGCCAAAAGCCTGAAAGTACGTGGCGACAGAGGCCCACAGTAGAGTCAAGGAAGGGAAAAGCAATGGTAGAGATGACCTCGACGATACCATGAGGATGATCAATGGTGGAGTTGCAGAGCCAGAGAGACCAAGCGACACTGAGGAACAGGAGACTAAAGCGGAGTTGCAATGTTGAGTGGCCGAGGTGGAGCCTGGGTGGCGGAGGACTGTGGCGACGATGGTGCAAGTGAGGACAGAGGTGGAGCCAGAGGGAAGGAGGAGCCCAGAAGTCTGTGACAATGGTAGAGCAATGACTGACCGAGGTGAAGACGGAAGGACGAGAGAGTCTGGAGGAGCAGCAAGGACAACGGTCTTAGGTGGAGCTAAGCGAGGGGCCAAGGCGGAGCTGACTGGTCCATGGGCCGAGGTGGAGCGTCAGGCTATGAGAATCAAGGCAGAGCCAATGGGTCGACTCTCCAAGATTGAGCTGGGGATTGAAAGCTCCAAGGCCGATCAGGGCAGCTTGGCCGTGCTGATGTTAGAACTAACATTCTTCGTCTTTAAGGAGCTGAAGAGAGCCAGCGGAAGAGAAAGCCAAGGGAATGGCTGGCTCTGGTAAATTGCGCAGGAGAGGAGGAGTACAGTCATGGCCAAAAGTTTTGAGAATTACATAAATATTGGAAATTGGAAAAGTTGCTGCTTAAGTTTTTATAATAGCAATTTGCATATACTCCAGAATGTTATGAAGAGTGATCAGATGAATTGCATAGTCCTTCTTTGCCATGAAAATTAACTTAGTCCCGAAAAAAACTTTCCACTGCATTGTTAAGAAGGCTTCAGGGCGTCCAAGAAAGTCCAGCAAGTGCCAGGATCGTCTCCTAAAGAGGATTCAGCTGCGGGATCGGAGTCCCACCAGTGCAGAGCTTGCTCAGGAATGGCAGCAGGCAGGTGTGAGCGCATCTGCATGCACAGTGAGGCCAAGACTTTTGGAAGATGGTCTGGTGTCAAGAAGGGCAGCAAAGAAGCCACTTCTCTCCAAAAAAAAAAGCATCAGGGACAGATTGATCTTCTACAAAAAGTATGGCGAATGGACTGCTGAGGACTGGGGCAAAGTCATATTCTCCGATGAATCCTCTTTCAGATTGTTTGGGGCATCTGGAAAAAGGCTTGTCCGGAGAAGAAAAGGTGAGCGCTACCATCAGTCCTGTGTCATGCCAACAGTAAAGCATCCTGAGACCATTCATGTGTGTGGTTGCTTCTCATCCAAGGGAGTGGGCTCACTCACAATTTTTCCCAAAAGCACAGCCATGAATAAAGAATGGTACCAAAACACCCTCCAACAGCAACTTCTTCCAACAATCCAACAACAGTTTGGTGAAGAACAATGCATTTTCCAGCACGATGGAGCACCGTGCCATAAGGCAAAAGTGATAACTAAGTGGCTCGGGGACCAAAACGTTGATATTTTGGGGTCCATGGCCTGAAAACTCCCCAAATCTTAAGACTTGTGGTCAATCCCTCAAGAGGCCACTAATTCTGACAAACTCCAAGAAGTGATTATGAAAGAATGGGTTGCTATCAGTCAGGATTTGGCCCAGAAGTTGATTCAGAGCATGCCCAGTCGAATTGCAGAGGTCCTGAAAAAGAAGGGCCAACACTGCAAATACTGACTCTTTACATAAATGTCATGTAATTGTCGATAAAAGCCTTTGAAACGTATGAAGTGCTTGTAATTATATATCAGTACATCACAGAAACAACTGAAACAAAGATCTAAAAGCAGTTTAGCAACAAACTTTGTGAAAACTGATATTTGTGTGATTCTCTAAACTTTTGGCCACGACTGTAGGTGATGAAGGAGGCTTAGAGAGAGACAGGGTAGGACAAAGAACACACAGTGATGGCTGGGACTTGTGGTGACGAAGACTCGGTAAAGGACGGGGACTGGAGATGACTACAAATCCAAACTGGGTAAGTTTGAAGACACAGTGCAAGCAGAATCTGGAGGCAGAGAAGGTTCATGGATAGGTAAGGTGGGAAGCTCTGCCTCCGTTTTCAAATCAATTAACCAGTCTTTAGTGTCTAAGTCCATGTAAATTCCCTCTGCCACAGTTGGTCTCACCCCTGGAAAGACACACATTGAGGCATCCGCTCTGGGGCGATTGTTGACGCTGTCCTTACAGGCTGCTCACTCGCGGCAGGTGGACGCCTGCAATCTGTGTCTTGCTGTGGTGTGGATCGGGGGTAAACACTCTCCAGACACCTAATAACAGCCTCCCTCCAGGGAAATCCTTTGGTTTCTGGGAGGTCTACTGGATGTTGATAACTCACCCCGATCCAATACAAGCATCTTAATGTCTCGTCATCCAATGATGAGTACCGTAAAGGTGCGTTCACACCGGACGCGAATGAAGCGGCAAGCGCGAGTGATTTACATGTTAAGTCAATGCAAAGACGCGAATAGCCATCCTACGGCGCGAAACGCGCGAATGAGGCGGCGCGAAATGCGCGAATAGCGCGAATGGCGCGGCGCGCATTGAGCGTTCAAGCGATTGCCGCGCCATTCGCGCGAAACGCGCGAGTTCAAAAATCTGAACTTCGGCGGAATTCCGCGCCGCGGTAACCAATCAGGAGCTTGCTCTAGTAGTGACGGAGGCAGAAATCCGAAACAACAATGGTGGACAAAATCACCGTTGCTGTCTGTGGTTCCTCGGAGCTGTACGATACATCTTTGGACTTTTGTAGAAACAGGAATAAAAGGGATCTTGCTAAGAATAAAGTGAGTGAAGAGGTCGGACAATCTGCTTAGTTTTAAAAAACGCTCTTTACTCAATTTAACCTACATATACATACATATTGAGACTACAAGCAAGCTAAAGCTGGCAAATTGAGCTCATTCACCTATTTTACAACTACTTTCCCGCTGACGAGTGGCAGAAGCCCCTCCCTTGACGCGAATTCGCGTCTGTTGTGAAGAAAATGTCACGCGCGAATGACGCGAATTTTACCGCGCGAATGGCGCGAGTAAACTCAAATGTTCAAGCGTTCAACTACGCGCGAATAGCGCGTTTTTTCCGCGCAAGTCGCGTCCGGTGTGAACGCACCATAAGAGTGAGCGCATCCCCGGAAGTGGCACATCTGGTCCTAGCATATAGTCCATAAAGCTCTGGCCACTGCCGGGCAAAGCAGTTAACTGTGCTGCAAAATCCATTTTGCAGTCTTTGTTTTGTCATGTAAAGGCCAATTCACACCACACAGACAAAGGCCAACAAACAAGTTTGTTGTCACCCAACTGAACATCTTAAATAAGTGTTTGTTGGTGTCTGTTGGGGCACAGACAGTTATTTTTCATAAAAGTCTAACTCCAACAGCCAACTTGTTTGTTGATTTTTATCTATCAATGGTCACTCCTACAGTGACCTCTTTATTTTTTCAAGTTTCCAAGTAGGGGGATTTCCCTAATCTCATTTCAGATGTCTCAACAATCTGACAAACCTAATTTAGGAGCTCTTTTCTAAGAGAGACAAGCAAAATGTGCAGTAATTAGAGCAGGATTGAGAAAATGATGCTTATGTAACCCTTACTAAATGAAAACGTTTTGAATTACTTGAGTGCAAATAAAGGAAATCCTTTAATGACTGTTAATGTGACAAGGTCTTCAAGTCAAACATTGATGACATACATGAATTTTAAGGAAGACAAAAGCTGAGGAATGGGGGGCCAAGATGACCACTAAAAGCTTTTGTGAAAATCCTAATTGAGTGCTGATGGGAAAGCTGTTTAAGACCTTTTTAGACAAACTTCATCATATGTCTGGGAAAAAGACAATCCATCACCACTAAGAAAATATTCTAAATTTGCTAATAGAATCTATCAAACCGGTGATAACTTTAATATATTTTTTTTAGACGCTGACTCATGTCTGCTCATTTTCTCGGAAAGTATTATAATACGTTCTAAGCGGAGCTTCCCTAGAATAAAGTAAATACCCATCATGCACTCCACTTTCACTAAAGGACTTTTAATTACTGCTTATTGACTTTGGTCACAGCAGCATTGAAAATGTAATACAGCCACTTAGTCGGCTGCACCACCCTTCCAGACACAGACGGCTCAATCAACAAAAAAAGCTGTAGCTGAAGCGGTTTTATGTTTCATTGACTACAGATTAAACATCAATCGTACCAGTGGACTGAGCGGGAATTTATGCTCAGAAAGGTAAATACATGATGTGTGATATTTTACTATTTTACTACCAAGATAGATACTATTAGAGATAAAATTGTAACTATGCAGCCATCTGCTACAGCAGGGGTCCCCAAACTTTTTTCTGAGAGGGCCACATAATTTTCTTTTTTTTAATGAGGGGCCGGTCGGTTTATAAAAGAAAATACCATGGGCTGGACTGACTACTGGTTATTTTATTATGATTTTACCTGTATTTATTCTACCTTTTAATGCTAGAATAGATTATTTTGTTATGCACCACACAGAAAAAGCATAATTTCTTTTCAAAAGATATACAGGTGCATCTCAATAAATTAGAAAGTTCATATATTTCAGTAATTCAACTCAAATTGTGAAACTTGTGTATTAAATAAATTGAATGCACACAGACTGAAGTAGATTAAGTCTTTGGTTCTTTTAATTGTGATGATCTGGCTCACATTTAAAAAAAACACCAATTTACTCTCAAAAAATTAGAATATGATGACATATCAGCTAATCAACTCAAAACGCCTGCAAAGGTTTCCTGAGCCGTCAAAATGGTCTCTCAGTTTGGTTCACTAGGCTACACAATCATGGGGAAGACTGCTGATCTGACAGTTGTCCAGAAGACAAGCACTGACACCCTTCACAAGGAGGGTAAGCCACAAACATTGTTTAGCCAAAGAAGCTGGCTTTTCAGAGTGCTGTATCCAAGCATGTTAACAGAAAGTTGAGTGGAAGGAAAAAGTGTAGAAGAAAAAGATGCACAACCAACCAAGAGAACCGTAGCCTTGAGAGGCTTGTCAAGCAAAATCGATTCAAGAATCCACTGTGTTTTTTGAATCACACGTCAAACTCTGCCTTCATCATTTTCAGCGCTTCCACAGACTTTTCACCTGGGAATGGGGCCACTGGTTTCTCAGCTGAAAAACTTTGGGTAACTGGGAGATAAGTGAAGTCTTGCTTTTGCACCTGTCCCACAAGCTGTGCTAGTTTCACCTCAAATGCTATTGAGTCATTTTGTCATCTAGCTGGCTCGCGCATCACCTGTTCGATTTCGATGACACATTATGTTGAATGTTAATAACTAAAATTAAACGAAAATTAACTAACAAATTTTAGTTTGAAAGCCAACCTTTATTATCAAAATTTTTCCTTTTAATTTTTCATTTTCAAAATATGTCTCTGGCATTGTTCAGAGGGCCGGTCCAAATGTGGGGGCGGGCCGCATTCGGCCCCCGGGACTTACTTTGGGGACCCCTGCACTACAGTATCACATCAGATATGCTATAATTCTCCTGAGGAACAATTCCACGCATTTTCAACTATAGGAGAGGAAGAGTTGTACAAACTTATTAAATCATCTAAACCGACAACGTGTATGTTAGACCCTATTCCATCTAAGCTACTAAAAGAGGTGCTTCCAGAAGTCATAGATCCTCTTCTGAATATTATTAATTCGTCACTATCGTTAGGATATGTCCCCAAAACTTTCAAACTGGCTGTTATTAAGCCTCTAATTAAAAAGCCTCAATTTGATCCCAATGAATTAAACAATTACAGACCAATTTCAAATCTCCCTTTTCTGTCAAAGATACTAGAAAATGTAGTGTCCTCAAAATTGTGTTCTTTCTTAGAGAAAAATGGTATCTGTGAGGATTTCCAGTCAGGTTTTAGACCGTATCATAGTACTGAGACTGCTCTTGTTAGAGTTACAAATGATCTTCTCCTGTCATCCGATCGTGGATGCATCTCTCTATTAGTACTACTGGATCTTAGTGCTGCGTTTGATACTATTGACCACAATATTCTTTTAAATAGACTTGAAAATTATGTTGGCATTAGTGGTATTGCATTGGCTTGGCTCGAATCATACTTTTCTGACCGGCATCAATTCGTAGCAGTGAATGACGAGGTATCATATCAATCACAAGTGCAGTATGGAGTACCTCAAGGCTCAGTACTAGGGCCATTACTTTTTACACTTTATATGTTACCCTTGGGAGATATCATCAGGAAACATGGTGTTAGCTTTCACTGTTATGCTGATGATACGCAGCTCTGTATTTCTTCACGGCCCGGCGAAACATACCAATTTGAAAAACTAACAGAATGCATAGTTGAAATAAAAAATTGGATGGCAAGAAATTTTTTACTGCTAAATTCTGAAAAAACAGAGGTGTTAATTATTGGACCTATAACCTCTGCATGTAATAACCTAAAACACAGTCTAATACTCAATGTCTGCTCTGTCAATTCATCGTCATCAGTCAGGAAACTAGTTGTGCTATTCGATAGCAATCTTTCCTTCGAAAGCCACATTTCTAGTATTTGCAAAACCGCATTTTTTCATCTAAAAAATATCAAAATTACGACCTATGCTCACGATGTCAAATGCAGAAACGTTAATCCATGCGTTCATGACCTCAAGGGTAGATTATTGTAATGCTTTATTGGGTGGTTGTTCTGCATGCTTAATAAACAAACTCCAGCTGGTCCAAAATGCAGCAGCTAGAGTTCTTACTAGAACCAGAAAGTATTACCATATTAGCCCGGTTCTGTCAACACTGCACTGGCTCCCTATTAAACATTGTATAGATTTTTAAATCTTGCTAATTACTTATAAAGCCCTGAATGGTTTAGCTCCTCAGTACTTGAGCGAGCTCTTATCATATTATAGTCCCTCACGTCCGCTGCGTTCTCAAAATTCTGGAAATTTGATAGTACCTAGAATATCAAAATCAACTGAGGGCGGCAGATCTTTTTCACATTTAGCGCCCAAACTCTGGAACAATCTACCTAACACTGTTCGGGAGGCAGACACACTCTGTCAGTTTAAATCTAGATTAAAGACCCATCTCTTTAACCTGGCCTACACTTAATACATTTCATAATCCAAATCCGTTAAAGGATTGTTAGGCTGCATTATTTAGGTCAACCGGAACCAGGGACACTTCCTATAACACCTGATGTACTCGTTGCATCAGAAGAAGAATGGCATCTACGCTAATATTAGTATCTTTCCTTCTTATTCCAAGGTCACCGTAGCCACCTGTATCCAGATCAGACGGTCACTGCCATCTCCCGGATCTAGTCCGTGCCCATCAGCACACAGAAATATCCTCTACAGCCCTGAATGTCAGCAGAGACCACATCAACTAGATGAGCCCCAGAGACAGATCATCAGTGAAGACCTCATCACCTCCTAGACGGCCATCGACGCAAGACAGCGAAAACCAGATGAGTCCTCTCCAATCTGATTCTGTGGCAACTTGGAACTCTTGCATCTACATTAATATTAGTCTGTTTGTTTCTTATTCCCAGGTCACCATAGCCACCAGATCCAGTCCGTATCCAGATCAGATGGTCACTGCAGTCCCCTGGATCCAGTCCAAACCAAGAGCAGATGGTGGATCAACACCTACAGCGGAATGTCAGCGGATACCATGTCAACTAGATGAGCCCCAGAGACAGATCATCAAGAAAGAACTCCTACCCTAAACGGACACCGGCACAAGGCCATGGGAACCAGATGAGTCCTCCCCAATTTGACTTTGTTGCAATATGGAACTCTTGCATTATTATTGACATTTTACTTTATTATTTTAATACTGTAAGGTTGCTTTGACACAACTTGTATTGTAAAAAGCGCTGTTTAAATAATCTTGACTTGACTTGACTTGATAGAGTCATCGATCGTCTCAGACAATAATTAAATACAGAATCAATGTTTTTAAAATACTGCTCTATGTTCCTGCTCTGTGAGAATTGGATTCAATACCTGCACAGACATTCTATAAGAGTGATGCTTGTGGCGTCATTTGACATCATCCCCATTTGCACTGCTTTGCCAATAATATCTAAGGAAACCCGTTTCAAAAGCCTGTTTATAAGTTTATAAAAAGGAACATTATTTCTCATAATTTACTCTTACCCTCAAAGCAAAGACCTGTGCCCCCTTCATTACTGTTGCTACATTCGATAAGCCATGGAGAGAGGACAGAGCAGATGACTTTTGGTGTAAAACAAAGTCTCGGCATTTAAATTTTGTAATTTTTTAAAGAAATTCAAACAAAAAATATACCATTTTGTGGCTCTTTAATGTGTTGCGACAGATCACTGCAGCTCCTTAGTTTAAGCAGACACATGAACTAATCATCTCTTTCTCTTTATTAGTTATAGTATGAAACAAACATGAATGGACATCTGAAGGTATTTTCTTGTTTCAACCGCAGAAAGATGTCAATACACACCATTTTTCAAGTTTAAGGCCACAACATAAATCTAATTTTCGCTGTACAAAATGGCAGATTCAGCATTATTATTGGTCAGATCGTCTGTCAATCAAACTCAAACTCAAATGGTCAGTTGTGTGTTTAAGGGTGTGTTCACACTTGTAGTTCGATTCATTTAGTTAATTTGGTCCGGACCAAAAAGGAAAATGATACATTTTGTCCTGGTCCGCTTAGCGTTCACACTGGTATTTTTGTTGCTGCATTCACATTTCATTTGAACCGCATATTTTATTTGAACCGCACCAGAGTTCGTTTGGAAGGGGCTTTTTAGTGGTCTCTGTCTGCTTGTTTGTGTGCGCACCAGGGTGCAGATGGCAGAGTTTACACTCAGAGTGTGTTCACACTTGTCATTTAAAATGAACTCTGGTGCGATTGCTCAGTTAGTGCGGTTCATTTCAGTAAGTGTGAACGCTGCCATCTGCATCCTGGTGCGCACCAAACAAGTGGACTGAGACCGCTAATAATATGGGTCTTGGTGTGCTTGGTCTGCTTCCAAACGAACTTGAATGAAATATGAACGCAACACAGACCAAATACTTCTAAACAAACCGGGAAGTAATGACAAGATGCTATGCTATGCGACATGATTTCACAAAGGGAACAAGCGGTGTATCCAAAACAAAATGAGCAGAGGGCAAACGTGGAGCAACGAGGAGGTTGTGCTTGAATGTTGTGCTTAAATCCAGCAGACAGCATTAGGTGCATTCGACTTAAAGTAGACCGTTCAGTGAATGGGTACTTTGACGTCAGCCTTTCGGTTCAGTATCTTTAGGTTTGCTGTCAAAAATGCTAGTATGAACACTAAGTGGACCAGGACCAAATGTATATTTTCCTTTTTGGTCTGGACCAAATGAACCAAATGAACCTAACGAACCGAACTAAGAGTGTGAACACACCCTTAATCAAATGTGCCATACTAACAGAGCAATTGTTCATTCGAATCGAACCAAACATGACAAGTGTGAAAATACCCTTAATCTCACAAATGTGCCTCACACTTACAACTTGATTTCTAGGTATTTCAACTTTATATTTCACATCACTAGGTATAATGCAACTTTATTTCTGACAATTTCTATAAAATTAGACTTTATCCCACTACTTTATACCACTATATGACTACTTATCTCACAAGATTACAACTATATCTTGTAATCATGACTTTATTTCTGTAATAGTAATTGCAACTTGTGACCAGTTCAGATATTAATGTAGTGTTATGTTCATATTGCAAGTGCCATTTTAAAAAAGTACTCTTACATTGTGAATCATTATCACAACTGAAAAAAATGCTCTTAGAACATTACGCAGTGCGTGTTATTGTGTGTCAACTTCTGCTCTATTTTCAGACTGAATGTATGATCTTTAACCCTTTAGATTACGATCTTTTGATCTGTGTTTGTGACTGGTAATCACTATTTTCTTGCACATTTCTACAAGCTACCTCGTACATGACATTCTCATGAACTTTACTGAACACCTAATGACCACACACTTTCTTTGTATAGCTACAGAGCAGTGACAACAAAAATGCATTTTTCCACAAACGCAAACCTCACAGAAAACCGCACTGTTTTCAGTTCTCATGCATGCACTGATGTTGTGTATAGCTGGTGCATGCATGACTTTGAATTGCCTTGCGTCTGGTGTAGCTTGAGCAGAGATCAGACGTCAGTAAGCACAAGGTACACCACAAGACGGAAACAAACAAATCCAGAAACAACTAGTTTAATGACATTTCAAAGGCTGTGCACTGAGTGAGTCATCAACTTGTCTAACTGTCTAGGTCATATGCAAAAAAAGAAATGTAAGAACGTGCAAGTGCTTAAAGAAATTAATACTGAAATATATATATATATATTTACACCTTACAGAATATGAAAAATGTTTTTCCAAAATAGGAAGGATCATACAGAATCCATGTTCTTTTTTATTTAGTACTGACCTGAATGATTCAGAGCTGTGTTTTTTTTTTTTTTTTTTTGTGATAGTTGTTTATGAGTCCCTTGTTTGTCCTAAACAGTTAAACTGCCTGCTGTTCTTCAGAAAAAACCTTCTGGTGGCAAAATTTGGTTTTTCAGCATTTTTGTGTATTTGAACCCTTTCCAACAATGACTGTATGATTTTGAGATCCATCTTTAAACACTGAGGACAACTGAGAGACTCATATGCAACTATTACAGAAGGTTCAAATGCTCACTAATGCTTCAAAAGGAAACATGATGCATTAAGTGCCAGGGTGTGATAACTTTTTGAATTTGAAGATCAAGGTAAATTTTACTTATTTTGTCTTCTGGGAAATACGTAAGTTCAGTATCTTCTGAATGGCAGTACTTAAGGAAAAAAAATATGATATTTAGGCAAAATAAGAAAAACGTACACATCTTCAATCTGTTTAAAAGTTTACACCCCTCGTTTCTTCTGGAGAATCAGTGAGCGTTTGAACTTTCTGTAATAGTTGCATATGAGTCCCTCAGTTGTCCTGAGTGTGTAAAGATGGATCTCAAAATCATACAGTCATTGTTGGAAAGGGAAAAACCAAAGAATTTGTGGGACCTGAAGGATTTTTCTGAAGAACAGCAGGCAGTTTAACTGTTCAGGACAAGGGACTCATCAACAACTATTACTAAACACACACACACACACACACACACACACACACACACACACACACACACACACACACACACACACACACACACATGTTTGTTTTTGTGAATTGTGGGGACATTCCATAGACGTAATGGTTTTTATACTGTACAAACGATATTTGCTATCACCCTACACCTTCCCTACACCTAAACCTAGCCCTCACAGGAGACTGTGCATATCTTTACATTCTCAAAAAAACGTATTCTGTATGATTTATAAGCCTTTTGAAAAGTGGGGACATGGGCAATGTCCTCATAAGTCACCCTCTCCTTGTAATACCTATGTCATACCCATGTTATTACACCAATTTGTGTCCTGATATGTCACAAAAACAAACACACACACACACACACACACACACACACACACACACACACACACACACACACACACACACACACACACACACATACACACACACACATGTTGGGTTTACATGTTTTATGGGGACATTCCATAGGCGTAATGGTTTTTATACTGTACAAACCGTACTTTCTATCGCCCTACACCTACCCTACACCTAAACCTAGCCCTCACAGGAGATTGTGCACACTTTTACTTCATCAAAAAAACTCATTGTGCATGATTTATAAGCCTGTTTCCTCATGGGGACCTGAGAAATGTCCCCACAAGGTCAAAATCTACTGGTATTTCTATCCTTGTGGGGACAGTAACGTGATGAATACCAGGTGCACACACACACACACACACACACACACACAAAACACACAACTGTGTTTTGTGTGTGGTTTAAGTACCAGATAAAATGGACAGCACTGTATTTTGTCAGCTCCCATTATGAACATGTCATGCATGGATTATATAGCACCTATGCAACCTAACCACTGAGTCCAGAACTCAGCATGAAGCCAGCATGCAAATCTTGATGATTTAATAAACAAAAGCATATCGTTTTGTGCACTTACCATGTGCTGTTTTGTTTCTTCCTGAAGGGTGGAATATAGTCATGTGATTTGGAAGTTGAGATGGGGCTTTGAAGCTATCACAACTATGATAATAACAGACAGGAAACTTCAGTGGACTAAATCATGCTGAAGACTGAAAATTTGATTATGTTTAAAAAATGATTTACATTTTTAATGAGCAGGTCATATGGTATTTTAAAGTGTCCTAATATTGTGTTGGAGTCCCCTACAACAGGTTTAAATGCATCTAAGGTCAGAAAACGTAATTTTCTCAAAATATACATTCAATATTCTAATAATTTTGCAATAATTTCTAAACAATCCGTTCTAAGCAGTTCTGACCATAAGTCTATAAACCCCTCCCTATAAGCCTGTTGTGATTGGTATTTCTGTTTACAATGGGTGTCAGAAATAAAACACTTCACAAAACAAGTGCTTACCAGACTAACTGAGCAAAAAATAGTTTGTAAACCAAAAAAAAAAAAAAAAAAAATCTACATTCTTTATTATTAAACTAAGTAATTAGAACAGCGAATTATCACAACTGTTTCAGTAAAACAGTAATATCATGGTTTTCCTGGAAACCTAAAGCTGCACTAACATCACATATTAGCACAAAAACCTTGATATTTTGAGCACTCAACTTCCAGTTGTGGTTCAGTTGGTCCAAATAAAGAAGGTAAGGACTTATCTTTCATGGAAAAGTGTTCAGCGAATCCCACGTTGAACTACAGTAGCCAAGATTAGACAATCAGTACTCGGTAAAATGACCCGCACACAACATAAGGTTTGTATTGTATTGCTGTATCATGGTGGAAAAAAATAATTTTAACTACTAATTCTTCACATCATCAACTTTCAGCCATTAAAACAAAACAAACTTGCTTTCACAATGCAGAAAACGGGTCTTCTTCACATGATATAAACATACTAACTAGCAGCAGTGTTTGTGGGCAGGTCAGAGTGAGGATTATGCAAATATGTTACCTAGTGACCTATATCTGTAACAGGCAGAAGATTAAAAAAAGGAGTCTACTTTTTTTCGAGAGACACTATCTATTTACCATGCACTTTTTTGATTAAGAAATTTGCAGATTGTTTTGAAACAGCTACTAAACAACAAACAATACATTTTTCGAAAACCTATATGACCTGCTCTTTAAATAAAGTAGGATTTCCATTGTGTTACTGCATTTTTTTTGGAGCAAAACACTTTTGTGTCTTAGCAAAATGTGCTATTAATGTTTTAACACAAGTATTATGGCACTTCCATTATGGCACTTCCATTCTGTCAAGTTATGCAATGTTATACACTTAAAGGCAGCTCATGAGAAAGAAGCACAATTTGACAGGTAAATTATTTTTTCAGATAGATCGTTGCATAAAAATAGTGGCTTTTTAATTTAAGATTTTTGTCAGAGAGAGAGAGAGAGAGAGAGAGAGAGAGAGAGAGAGAGAGAGAGAGAGAGAGAGAGAGAGAGAGAGAGAGAGAGAGAGAGAGTTAAAATTCTAGCTTTTATCGATGTTCGGCAAAGATGCCCAAAGTTGGTTCCGCGTTTCATTGTTATTCAGTTCATTCATGAAGGACATAAAAACCATCTTTGCCTTAAGCGACTCAAGCATCATTTTGGCGAAACGAAGAGAGAGCAATGAGTTCAAATTATGTAGATAAATATTAACCTAGTAGCTATTTTATGCAGAGACATGTATGTGTCAACTTGCAGTGACAGGAGGGTGAAAGACTGCGCGCTAGGGGCGGAGTTGGCAGAAAGCTCTCAAGGAAAAGCTTGTGAGTCAGTTTAGTGAGACCGAGGGCAACCGTGGACTACACACCTCTCACGAGCAAAAACACAGGATTTAACTTTTGGACTTGTGAAAGACCGCGTGTGTACCTGATTCGACCCGGCGAGTCAAAATGTAGCTATCCTAATCCAAGACGCGCTTTGGAGATTTTGGAGACGCGTAACAGCGCATGAAATGTAGATCTGGATAGTATGATCGTGGGATTTTTGACAGCCATTGAGGAAGTCATCATTTTACGCAACGCGCCTTAAGCGCATGATTTAATTTGAACATCAACCTGCATGTGAAAAGGAAACTCGGTAAAGATGAATGAAACAAGCACGAAGCATGGCAAAGAAGGTTGGGACCCTACCATCCCGGTCATTATGTTCATATTTGGCGTGGTCGGGAACGTGATTGCTATCGTAGTGCTTCGAAAGTCGCGGAAAGAGCAAAAAGAGACCACTTTTTACACACTAGTGTGTGGACTCGCCGTAACTGACCTCTTGGGAACACTCCTCGCAAGCCCAGTCACCATTGCCACCTATGTGAAGGGAGAGTGGCCCGGTGGGATCCCGCTGTGTCAGTATTCCGGCTTCATCTTACTCTTTTTCTCCTTGGCGGGTCTTAGTATTATCTGTGCCATGTCCGTCGAGAGGTACCTCGCCATCAATCACGCGTATTTCTACAACCACTACGTAGACCAGCGGGTGGCAGGCTTGACCCTCGCGGTGATCTATGTGTCCAATGCACTCTTTTGCGCTCTTCCCAGCATGGGACTGGGATCCGTGGTACGACAGCATCCAGGAACCTGGTGTTTCATTGACTGGCATAGCAACGACAGCTCGAACGCCACTTTCTCCTATATGTACGCCAGCTTCAGCTCCGTCCTCATCCTCGCCACAGTCCTCTGTAACGTGCTGGTGTGCGCGGCTCTCATCATGATGCACAAGCGCTTCGTGCGCAGGACCTCGTTGGGGACGGACCAGGCGCGAGTCGCGGAGATCAGGCGCAGGCGGAGTTTCGCGCGTCTGGCCGGCGCGGAGATCCAGATGGTCATTGTACTCATAGCCACGTCCATTGTCGTGCTCATCTGCTCCATTCCTTTAGTGGTAAGTGTGGTTTGGTGGCCTACTTTGATTTAGAAGCACAGATGTATTATTATAAGGAAACTCGGCTGAAAATAACAGAAGAAAACGTAAACCAAGCTGGCTCGCCATATGATTTTTTAGCTAATTAGCTAATAAAAACCACATAGTTAAGATACGGCACAGAAGTCTTTTTTTATCACAAAATTAAGTATCATTGCTATTTTACAACAGTATACGTTGAAACTGAATCTACTGTAAAATTGTAAATAAAAGTGAAAAGAATGAATTATATCATAATTTACAAGACAATATGTAAGCTATAGCTGTATAATAAAACATGCTTTTTTATAAATATGATATATTTTTCATGTACAAACCAAACATCAGTTCTTAAATTGTATTTAAAAGAACCTATTCTGTGATCAGTTTATTATTTATTTATTATTATTTTAGTGTTAAACTAGGTTGTTATATTAACATTACTTATGATTAATCGCTTTCCTCTATTGTAAGTCGCTTTGGATAAAAATGTCTTCTAAATGAACACATGTCAATGTAATTGCATAAATGAATAACATTTATAGATAGTACTGATAAAATGAACAGTCAAACAAATGCATCCCATGATGCTTGTGGTTTATAAATGTTCATATATTTCTTGTAACTGTTTTTAAAATGATAAGGTTCTGACAAACAGCCAGCTTTTTACCATAAAAATACTATGATTTGTTCTTTTTTGCCCTGAAAGTCTTTTAGTGAATTTTTGGGCTCTGTTCAACGTAATATAAAACACTCATAGGTTCTTACAGTTTTATATACTGCACATTTTCAATCAGCATTTAGAAAGGTTGAAATTGATAAAAAGCCTTAAAGGTTGTAACAGGCACAAACTTAGTGCATAAGACATCTAATAATTGTTATCTATAGATGACAGATGATGTGCACAAAATGTTCATTGCATGGGATTGTATCTGTCTGCATGATCTATACACTGATGACTTTATTATGTGTTGATATGTGATATCAGTGCATGTATCATCATTTGCTGTACGGCAGTTTAAAAAATCAAATAGATAGTGGTTGGTGTCAATGTGTCAAATCAATGCATGATGTCTAGATAACAAAGTAAACAGAAGTAAAAAATCTGGTTTCTTCTCTAGGTGCAGGTGTTTGTGAACCAGCTGTATCATTCTCCAGTAGAGACGCCAGCAAAGCTGAACCCAGACCTTAAGGCCATCCGAATTGCCTCTGTTAACCCCATTCTGGACCCCTGGATCTACATCCTGCTGAGAAAGACAGTTGTCCAGAAAATTTTAGAAAAAATCAAATGCCTCTTCTGCCGTATTGGTGGGAGGAGACACGGGAGGAGCCCTACTGAGTTCCACTGCGGTAACGGCATCCACAGTTCATCGGTCATGTCTCGTGATTTGCCGTCGCTGGTGCTGCCCGAACTGCCGGAGGTGATCAGCACATCTCAGATGTACCTGTATCCCCTAGAGGAGGGAAAGGAAATAGGCTGCTGCGGTGACTCTGTGCAGAGCAGGACGGGTTCAACTTCAACCCAGCAAACTCTTCTGCAGGACTCTCAGGAGGTAGAGCTCAGCAGTGAAAAAGACAGGACTGAAACAGGCACAGACTTTGAGAAATCACATTCGTGCACGGACTCCAACACAAATAAAGCGCAGTGCTCCAAGCACCAGCCGCTTCAAGTGACCTTTACAGATGAGACTTTGAGCTTGCAAGAAAGAAGCATATAATACGTGTTGAAAAACTCACTTGCTGCTTAATTCAGCAGAATCAGATTTGAATCAGACTTACTCAGACTACTCAAAAATAGAAAGAATTCTTGAAAACTCATGAGAATGACCAATCAAAGGACTAAACTTGGCACAAGAAAGTGAAAAAGTGCTTACTAAAGTAGGAAAAGAATGTTGCTATATATCTTGGTCAAAACTGCAAAAAGGGGTTCTGGAAAGGGTGAAAGAGCAGAGGAGGATGGAGAGGCAAACTGGCCTCATTTTCTGGTAGTAATTCATACAATGCATTTCAAAGGAAATATGTTTTGTTGGGCAACAGGTTATGCTGACTGCATATTGTAGACGGCAAGATGCATGACACAGCTCTGATAAATGTGTCTTAAGTTTATTGTAAGTTCATGTTAATTTCCATTGGGCTGCAATTGACTGATTTGATTGACGCAAGCAGAGGGGATTTTTTTTTCTTTTGAAATTCTAAATCTTGATTAGATTTGATGGACAACCTTGTGGGTTGTACATGTGAACAAATATCAAGTGCCCTGCTTCAAGTTCCTGTTTTGCAGACATTCTGGTGAGATGTCCGTTAGGTCACAAGTTCAAGTAACCAGAGTGCCTTGTTAGCTTTTCTCATCGCTTAAAATATACTTTTCCTTATGTTAAGGTGACCAGAACACTTTTCATTTCCACTGGTGCATAAACAACTGTCCACTATTTCAAACATACGTAAGATGTAGCCACGTGTACATTCTTTGGAATTTCCATAAAATGTACAATATATTCTGTGAATTAACCAAGCAATTTTATATCAACGTACCACCATCACCAAATATATGAGTTCCTAATCATACAATGTAAGAGAATGATACACAGAACATCATTGTTAATAGTTTATTTTTGTCGCTACCTGATCTCATGACTAAAAGGTAACTGTGGGAACTTTTGCAAGATTCGAAATGCGTACCAGTAGGTACTCACTGTAGTTTCTGACAGAAATATACACTAGAGGCAGTAAAACAGCTCCATATGTTTGCTTTCCCGACATAAGTTTGCTCGGTAGCTCAGTCGGCACGGAATTGAATTTAGGATGCAGAATCCTTGGGTACGAATCCCGTGAAAAACATGACAGCCAGCATTAAAGTTATAGCGTCACTCAGTGGACATTTCACATCAAATATGACACGAAACGTACATATTTCTTGCGAAAAAGTTCCCAAAGGAATGTTTTCGTCATGAGATCAGGTTGCTTTGTTTCTTTTAAAGTATATGCAGATGGTAGAATGTACAGCGAGGAGGTGAAATTGTAAAAGCTATCAAGATGTTGAATGTCTTTTAAGGTTGTATGTTTTGCACTTTTAAATCCTTGTAACCACTGAAGAAATTTTGAAAACTGTCTCTATTAGTAAGGTGTTGATCAGTCAGTGGTCATCAAGAAAGAACTGTTGAGTTCATCTGTACATATTTGTGATGTTAAAATGTGAACGCTGTCTTATGCTTTAATTTATTGTAGTCTTTTTACACAATCTGTGGACTGTAGTTATTTTTTCTCTGTGAGAAGCTCAAGTTTGACTCATGTTGAAGCAGTTATATGGTTTTCGTTTCATTTCACATTTCTTGTTTGTAGAAAAACAGTACGAGGCATGATTATCTGCTTTTCTTAGCACCAGTATCTGCTGCATGTACATAAATGATTCAACATTACTGTGTATATTTTTACCATTGCATTTTCACATTTTCAAACACCAAGACAATCTTGTCTTGCTTACCCTTGATGTGACCCTCCAGAATGTGCAATGGCCAGCTATTTCATGCTGAAATAAACTCTTGAATTAAAGACAAAATGAAAAATGAAAACAAAAATCTTATGGTATTTGTTGTCGCACTCTTAACTATTAATATAAGCATAGCAGCTATAATTCAAATATTATTGAAATAATTTCAATCAATTGAAAGTTCATAGTCCTAAGTATTAGACATAAATTCAAATTGGAATAAAGGCAAATGACTAACCAAAAACATTTGAGAATGCCATTTAAAGATCTAACGAATTCATTTTTTTAAATTTAATTAAGTTTCTGATGCATTTCTTATCTAGATTTGGCATTTAAGGAAATACGTTAAGAGATGTCTTATTTCCAGAGCAAATCAATGAACAGAATAGATCTGTTCAATAATTATAAACAATTTACTGATGGGACAAGTCCAAACTAAAAACCAAGATCAGTATTTATTATACATGTGCACACACATCCTACTCACAGCACAGGTCATTGGATTTGTATGTGGATAAAGACAGATGACCGACAATGACCCAAAATATAGCTTCAAACGTAGTTTCCAATGTGTCATCAATCTTTGTGTGTACTTTTTTAAAAGGTCAGAGCTCATTATATTTCAAGAAAAAATGACTGGTCAGGTTAGGTCATGTGAGACCTCTTAAATTCTTGGATAAAGTCATCTCATTCATCATGTTGTATCCACATCTTTAAATATATAAACTCTGAAATTCCCTTTCCTTTTGTGGTTCAAACTAACCAAGTCCAGTGATTCACTGGGGTATCATTATATGATCCTTACACGATAACCAATGAGCAGGAACAGATCTGGAGACCTTCACCGACTGTAGACATTCTATAATTCCATTAGTTCATGAAGAGAAATCAGTTCTACTATCTACTTGCAAGTATCCTCAACATGAATCATGCATTTGTGCACTTGCTATGACATGCAAACTGCCACCTGTCATGGTACCATACATATACATGAATGAGAACTGACAAAAACGATCACTCACTGCAGTCTTACAGCAGCACAGTCCACAGTCCGTCGGTTTCAGGCATCTCCCTTAATCATCGTTAGTGAAGACGTCCTCATTTATTTGAATGAAGCAACAATTAGCAAAGGATTAGCGGGAGGCAGAAGGATGCTGGAAGCTTCCGCCAGGTCCCACAGGTGCCAAATAAAAAGCATTAGAGACGTAAATCTCCCAGTTTGTGGCCCACGCACACAGCTGGATAGTATCAGTGCAGATATGAATGGCTGTGAATAATGGGGTCAGTGGCAGTAACAGCCAAGAACACAAACACATGTAAGGCTTGTCACAATGAAATTGTTGAGTGCTTAGTACATAATAACAGAGTAAAGCATATTTCATTTTGAACCATAATTAAATTTAGGGGAAAAAAAATAGTTTTGTATATTGTATTTGGTTTGGGTTATGAGTACTGTTTTTATGAAGATGTTAAGGTCAGGTATTATTATTAAAATTATTCTACCAAAAACTGCCTAGAGGCAAAATCAGTGCCTGAAGGGCAGGAACATCTAAGCCAGGGGTGCCCAAACTCAGTCCTGGAGGGCCGGTGTCTTGCAGAGTTTAGCTCCAACTTGCCTCAACACACCTGATGGGAAGTTTCTAGTTTGCAAGACCTTAATCAGCTGGTTCAGGTGTGTCTAATTGGGGTTGGAGCTAAATTCTGCAGGACATCGGCCCTCCAGGACAGAGTTTGGGCACCCCTGGTGGTCTAAGCAAATGTAGATGACGCAGACAAGCCGGCTGCCATACATATCTCTCCATTTGAGACTCAACTGGACCAAGCCCAGGAGGATGCAGTTCCCCTAGTGGAATGGGCCCTGACTCTAATAGGGTACAGTAAGCCCACTGAGGCGCAAGCTAGTGCTATGGCATCCACTATCCAGCAGGATAATCTCTGCTTCTTAACTGGCAGCCTTTTAGAGTGGCCTCTGAAACACACAAAGAGCTGCTCTTTTTTTATATAAACTCTAAATTAGCCCTCTGCTCGTACTCCGAGGCTGGAACAGCTAAGAGGGTAATTACCTTAAAGTCAAGAATTCTTATGAAAAAAAACCCTGCAGCAACCTGTAGCACATTATTATACCAAAACTGCCTAGAGGCAAAATCAGTGCCTGAAATGCAGGAACATCTAAGCCAGGGGTGCCCAAACTTGGTCCTGGAAGGCCGGTGTCCTGCAGAGTTTAGCTCCAACTTGCCTCAACACACCTGCCGGGAAATTTCTAGTTTGCAGGGTTGAGTTTGGGCACCCCTGGTCTAAGCAAAGGTAGACGACGAAGATAAGCCGGCTGCCGCACATATCTCTCCAATGGAGACTCAACTGGTCCAAGCCCAGGAGGAGGCCATTTTCCTGATGAAATGGGCCAACTGAGGTATAAGCCAGTGCTATGGCCCTATCCACTATCTAGCAGGAAAATCTCTGTTTCATAACTGGCAGCTTGAGAGTGGCCTCTGAAACACGAAGAGCTGGTCTGATTGCTGAAACTGGCTAGAGTGCTCTATACAAACTCTAAGGGCCCTCACTGCCTGCAGGGCAGGGACGTCAAAGCAAAGATATACAACGAAGACAAGCCGGCTGCTCCACATATCTCTCCAATGAAGACTCCACCAAGCCCAGGAGGAGGCCATTCAACTGGCCTGTAAGCTCACCGAGGTGTAAGCCAGTGCTACAGCATCCAATATCCAGCAGAATAATCTCTGCTTCGTAATGGGCAGCCTTTTAGAGTGGCCTCTTAAACACACAGAGCTGCTCTGATTGCTGAAACTGGCTACAGTGCTCTATATAAAATCTAAGGGCGGAGTAAATTAGCCACCTGCTCGTCCTCCAAGGTGGGAAGAGCTTAGAGGGTAATTACCTGTGATCTGAATGGAGTAGAGAATGCCTTAGGCACAAAGCCATGTCTTGGCTTGATAAAGACTTTGCAGGGGCTGCAAGTCAGCTGACTGAATTGGCTCAAATAGAGTGCCTTGAAGTCCCCTGAGGACTGTGATTAGATCCCAGGTCAGAACAGTATGAGGGTGAGTTGGATTTAGACTCCTGGCCCCCCTCAGGAACTTAAAGGATTAGTTAACTTCCAGAATAAAATTTTACTCACCCCAATGTCATCCAAGATGTGCATGTCTTTCATTCTTCTGTGGACTTCAATGGTGGCCAACAGGGTTAAATTGCAAAGTGCAGTTTCAATGCAGCTTCAAAGAACTCTACAGGATCCAAGCCGAGCAATAAGAGTCTTACCTAGCAAAATGATTGGTCATTTTATAAAAAAATTAAAATGTATATGCTTTTTAAACACAAATGCTTGTCTTGCACTAGCTCTGTGTTTCGCATGTGCATCTTCACGCATTGCGTAATCACGTTGGAAAAGTAACGCGTGGTCAGTTCTTTATCTGTGTACTTCAGTTCAAACAGGTAGGGTACGGCCTCATTTTTTCCTCCAACTTCAAAATCGTCCAACATTGTTGTTTTACCTTTTTTTTTTTTTTTTTTTTTTTGTAAAGGGCGTTTCACTTTCTTTGCACATTCGCTTTGTAAACACTGGGTCAGTAATACCACCTATGTCACGCATGCGTGATTATGTTATGTGTGAGGTCGAGCTAATGCAAGACAAGCATTTACGGTTAAAAAGTATCTAAATTTAAATTTTTAAGAAAATGTAAGATTGTCAGATCTTTGATGACATGGGGGTGAGTAAATTATCAGGAAAATTTTATTTTGGAAGTGAACTAATCTTTTAAGTCATTTTTTCCTGCATATTGGCTGTTTTTTAGTCAACAGTCAACTGATAATATTGCTCTTCCTGCATGACCTCTCTCCTCTTCTGCTTGTACTTTAGCTTAGAGTTTAACCCATGACTGCTTTAGTGTTACTCAGTTTCTTAGTATCACTAACTGAACTCCAAAAGTCTATAGGTAGATAATGGAGCAAATGTGTGCGTATATCATGCTTTTTCCACTCAGTTCTGGTACATGAGAGATTCACACTAGTATAATAGCATTCAGGTCCCAAGTGAGGGCTCATATCTCACATAAAACAGGACTAAAACAAAGCCAACTAGGAATGATGAAATTGTTAATTTAGAGTGTACAGTCGTGGCCAAAAGTTTTGAGAATGACACAAATATTAGTTTTCACAAAGTTTGCTGCTCAACTGCTTTTAGATCTTTGTTTCAGATGTTTCTGTGATGTACTGAAATATAATTACAAGCACTTCATACGTTTCAAAGGCTTTTATCGACAATTACATTACATTTGTGCAAAAAGTCAGTATTTGCAGTGTTGGCCCTTCTTTTTCAGGACCTCTGCAATTCGACTGGGCATGCTCTCAATCAACTTCTGGGCCAAATCCTGACTGATAGCAACCCATTCTTTCATAATCACTTCTTGGAGTTTGTCAGAATTAGTGGGTTTTTGTTTGTCCACCCGCCTCTTGAGGATTGACCACAAGTTCTCAATGGGATTAAGATCTGGGGAGTTTCCAGGCCATGGACCCAAATTCCACTTAGTTATCACTTTTGCCTTATGGCACGGTGCTCCATCATGCTGGAAAATGCATTGTTCTTCACCAAACTGTTGTTGGATTGTTGGAAGAAGTTGCTGTTGGAGGGTGTTTTGGTACCATTCTTTATTCATGGCTGTGTTTTTGGGCAAAAATGTGAGTAAGACCACTCCCTTGGATGAGAAGCAACCCCACACATGAATGGTCTCAGGATGCTTTACTGTTGGCATGACACAGGACTGATGGTAGCGCTCACCTTGTCTTCTCCGGACAAGCCTTTTTCCAGATGCCCCAAACAATTGGAAAGAGGCTTCATCAGAGAAAATGACTTTGCCCCAGTCCTCAGCAGTCCATTCGCCATACTTTTTGCAGAAGATCAATCTGTCCCTGATGTTTTTTTTGGAGAGAAGTGGCTTCTTTGCTGCCCTTCTTGACACCAGGCCATCTTCCAAAAGTCTTGGCCTCACTGTGCGTGCAGATGCGCTCACACCTGCCTGCTGCCATTCCTGAGCAAGCTCTGCACTGGTGGCACTCCGATCCCACAGCTGAATCCTCTTTAGGAGACGATCCTGGCGCTTGCTGGACTTTCTTGGACGCCCTGAAGACTTCTTAACAATGCAGTGGAAAGTTTTTTTCGGGATTAAGTTAATTTTCATGGCAAAGAAGGACTATGCAATTCATCTGATCACTCTTCATAACATTCTGGACTATATGCAAATTGCTATTATAAAAACTTAAGCAGCAACTTTTCCAATTTCCAATATTTATGTAATTCTCAAAACTTTTGGCCACGACTGTACATTAAGAATGGATTGTTGCTATTTTAGAAACTTAAAAGGCAAGGCTTTGCTGCACTAAAACAATAAAATAACCACAGAATGCCTCAGTAAAAGAAAGGAATTTATGCTCTTGTTCGAGTGAAAATGATCCAGAAGCATTTCAAATTCTCACTTTACAAATTCACTGGGAATAGTAACTTTGGTAAAGACTTAAAGAGGAAGTCAATCAGAACCCTTGATAATCCAAACAAATCAACTCAACAATACATACAAAATCTAAACAATATACACAGATGAGGAGAGACAGAACCAGCCTCTATTTCACTCAGAGTCCTCGTGCCTTAACTAAGACACTCTGTGAGGATGAAGTGGGTTTGCTGTCATCTTCGACAACCATCTCTTTGGCGACCCCGCATGCGTCCACAACAACTGCTGTTTTCTTCAAGTCCTCATATTTTTTCTGTCTATCAGCCATGGCTGTGCAAGCCTCGATCACTTCATCGCTTTCAAAATCATAATCGCTCTTCAGCTCAGGAGCTTCCACAAGGAGCTTTCGGGCTTCATCTTCCTCTTTCGCTCTTTCACGGAGAGCTTTTTGCTTCTCCTGGAGCTGTAGGGCCCAGCCTAGGTCTTCCTCCCAGAGGGGGCGCTCAGACGGATGCAGGTGCAACGCCACTTGGAAGGACCGTACAGCCTGGAATGCATAGAGGGAACATTAAATATGTGTAAATTTTACATAAACTAGGATTAATAAATGCTTCAGATGTATTTTTTTATTCTTAGTTAGTGTTAACAAATGGAATCTATTTTAATATATTTCAAAATTTAATTTATTCCTCAGAGGCAAATTTTCAGAAGCCATTACTTTAATATTAAGCATTTATTAATATTATCAATGTTGAAAACTGTTTACTACCCTAATAATACATTCTTCAGGATTCTTAGAAAAATAGAAAGTTCAGAAGGACAGCATTTATTTGAGATATAAATCTTGCAACATTATAAATGCCTTCACTGTCACTTTTAAGTGAATGCATCCTTGCTGAATAAAAGTATTAATTTATTAAATAAAAAAAACTTCTAACATAATTTGTAACACATGTACAGCTTGAGATTAATTTTTAAATCTAACTCTTCTAACAAAACTGCAATCTCGAGAAGACCAATTAAGTTAAATTTAAAATTTTCATATTCTTATTTTAATTTAAATGTCTGATATGACCAAAAGCAGTGGCACACTGAATGCTACTTCTGCCCTCTTCTGTGTTTTGCTAAAATATAACATGGGTGGACTCTGTAGCACTTGAAAAGCACATACCTTACACTCCAAAATGAACACGAACAGATGTTTATTCCACAATCAAACCAAATGAGCGTTCATGACTTCTTGCTAGTTCTCATGATAAAATAAACCTCGGCAGCCTTCTGGAACTAATGAAAAAGTACTAAAACAACTTCACTTACAAAAGTCATTTCCCATTTCTTTCCAAAAACCCACTTTAAGAAATAAGTTAAAAAGAAACACGCATGTGGTTTCAGCTTAGTTCAAATAAATAAGGACTTATAAGCCTTAACAAATCACATCATTCATGCTTGCATCCAAAAAAAACAGCATCTGCAAATCACCTTATTAAGAATGAAACATTCAACACATCTTTGAATTCAGTTTACACACTGAATTACCGTCAAAAAGCTGAATACTTATTTTAAGAAGATGGCTTTTATGTGCAAACAACATCACAGCTGCTTGAAGAGGTCATTCAGTCTATGGAGAACTGTTCTAACACATGTTCATTTAATTCTGCATAAGGTCTAAAGCCTAGTTCCTGCTGTGAATCAGTCACCCTGCTCATGTTACCCAGGGGACGAGTGGATAAAAGGGAGAGAAAAGCGACATTTGCTTTCTCTTCATCCCCTGGGAAAATAATGAATTCATAAATAGATTTAGGGAGGCATTTTAACCTCATAATTGCCCTATTGACATGACAATCTACAAAGAAATGGTTGACTCCTGCAACAGAAACACTAGATCACGTATCAGCCTGAGCGAGGAAGGATATCAGCGCCAGTGTGAGACCGAGCCAAGAATCTAGCACTTGTCAAAAAGAAAACATTTAACGAGGAATAAAGCCATCTGATGGCTTCAGGAAACCTTTTTCCTCCAGAGGCCTGATCGATTCAACAGAGATGATTTTAACAGTTGTGCTGAAGTCATGGTATAGACTCACTCCATTAGGATTGACCAATACACCAAACTGAAAAGTGCTGAATCCTATAAGATGATTTGTGTACAAATACAAAAGTTCCTTGACATTTTCATGTGGTATAACAATAACAGGAGGCATGAAATGGAAATGCAGCCTATCAATTTTCTAAATGCATGTTATTGGTCATATTGTGAACAATTATGCATACATTTTATTTTTTTTAACCTTTTTTTAATAATAAAAAAACGTGTGTACTTTTAAAACTGTACTACACCTTTAGTGCAAGAATTTTTGAAAATACATAAAAAACCTGACCCTTCTTCTCCACCTTCTTCATCTCTCACTCATACTAATTTTATAGAACATTCCTTTGGAATGAACTGGAGATTTCCAGGAACATAGAGCATGATTTTCAGTAAAATGTGCTCATAATGTGGTAAAATTGATTGGATATTAATCTTTTGTGAGCTGGAATGAATTGAACATTGTAAAATGAGCTGTTTTTCTTTTTAAAAATTGTTGAATTATGCAATATCATGATTAAAATGGTGGATATGAATCAGAATCAAGAATCAAGAAAAATGCTAATCACAGTCAATTGAAAAGAGACAGGGCTCATTTAAAAATGATTAGAAATGATCAGCACAGTTCCAAAACGCATAAACATTGATACTATAAACTCTACTATGACCCAATATACGTAAATGTTATTAAAAGTAATTATTTACACTGGAGCAAATGTAGGTGCTCTTATTGATGTTACACAATGTCCATTTGAGAATGAACACTGGCACAGTTTGAATAAATCTTGAAAAGTATGTGCTATCAATTAAAGAAAATAGTTATCGTTCTTGGTGTGAATAGCTTTTTAACAAGAAGTCAATTATCATTGCAGCAGTTCTAAGAAAACATGTTTTACGATCCTGCAAAAAACTTCAGCCCTCTTAAAAATCACAGAACGTAAACATTAGTCCTAACATTTCATTTGAGTCCTCCTCCATCCTCAGGTTATTTTTCTCTTTGGCGAATGACTTGACAAGGCATGCTTGGCCCAAAATAGTAAAGTATTTATTCAATCTCTAGCCAAGACGTCAAAGTCAGTATGTGCGATGAACGTTTGGATTACTATACACACGCGCAAGTAGTTACTAGCTGGAGAACTGCAGGATCTGCAAGGTTTTTCTTTCATTAAGCATGTCTGTCTAATGCACACAATCACGCACAGGTCGGGACATGTAAGGTGTGGCAGTGTTCCTCTCAAAGTAATCTTCCATGCTCCTGGGCTTGGATGTACTGAACTACACATTTCACCACAATGACACTCAATTTGAGTGATGGATAAAAGTGACAGGAGGAATCATTCACCTCATACGGGCCGACAAGGACACTGATACCATAACGCAGAGGTATGCAGGCTGGGAGACTAGAGGTTATTCACTTACAAATGGAGGAGCTGCCTCAGTATACTGAATAAACTGCTTGTGTGAAAACAGTCCCAAGGTTGGCTGTTCATTTAGGCTATGTAGATGGTCGTCTAGGGCCCTGATGTTTGTGGGATGGGATATAAAAAAGTAACATTTAAACAAAATAAAAATAATAAATAAAATTTATTATACACTGTCCGTTACAAAAAAAAAAACAAGGTTGGTCTAACTGTAATCAATGAACAAAACTCTGTTTATCGGATCTAAAAAAACAAACAAAAACAAACAAAAAAAAAAACATTGAATCTTTGGAGCAAATATTATCAAAAAGGAAAATGCAGTGGTTCTATAAATATTTTAATGGTAAGACCTGATGGGTCAGATTTAAAGGATTACTTTACAACTCCAGAATTAAAATTTTCTGATAATTTACTCACCCCCATGTCATCCAAAATGTTCATGTCTTTATTTCTTCAGGTTTTTCAGGAAAACATCCCAGGATTTTTCTCTATATAGTGGACTTAAATTGGGATCAGTGGGTTGGATCTACACAGTCCCAGCCTAGGAAAAATGGTCTTACCTAGCGAAACAACTGGCACATAGGGAGTGCGTTGGAGCGAGCGTTTTCAATTCATTCATATGGAAGTTAAGCTTTAACGCTCGATTGAAAGCGGCATGGAGAAAGCGTTAAGAGCGGCTGAGAGCATCAAAAAGTTTGGGCATTCCTCAACTTTATGCAAATCTCGAGCGCAAAACGATGGGCGACAACCAATCACTGTGAAAAGTAGGCAAGGCAATATTTTGACGTATTTACAGAACTGGTGGATTGCTGAAATCACATATCACAGAAAAAGTTATGCAAACACTCGGAAACATACGTCAAAATATTGCCTTGCCTACTTTTCACAGCGATTGGTTGTCGCCTGGCATTTTGCGATCGAGATTTGCATAAAGTTGAGGAATGCCCAACCTTTTTGACGCTCTCAACGCTTTCTCCATGCCACTTTTAATCCCATAATGCACCACGCGAGCGTTTAAACTCAATTTCCATATGAATTAACTGAAAATGCCATTCAAGTCCACTATATGGAAAAAAATCCTGGAATGTTTTCCTCAAAAACCTTAATTTCTTTTCGACTGAAAAATAAAGACATGAACATTTCGGATGAGTAAGTAAAAAAAAATAAAAATAATAATAATAACTATTATTATAATTATAATAATTATATATATATATATATATATTTTTTTTTTTTTTTTGACCTATTGTGACCTATTGTTTCATTAGATTATAACATTATTCCTCAGCTGAGAGCCCTTTGAAGCTGCATTGAAACTGCAATTTGGACCTAAAACCCGCTAATCCCCATTGAAGTCCACTAAAAGGAGAAAAATCCTGGAATGCTTTCCTCAAAAACCTTAATTTCTTTTTAACTAAAGACAGACATGAACACTTTGGATGACATGGGGGTGGGGAAATTATCATGTAATTTTAATTCAGAAGAGAACTAATCCTTTAACTCTGTTTGTTCATCTTAAATTGGACTGACTAGATAATTGTAGCTCATTACATGAATTCTACTTACTAGCTCCACTTCGCCAAGGCTTAGTTGGGCACGGCCCAGAGTTTGCCACGCCTCCCACCAGAGGGGACGGAGTCTGGTGGCCATCTCTGCAGATTGCACAGCCAGGAACACCTCTTGAAGGGTGATCAACACCTAAGGATTACACATTAATAGGTTACAAGTTGACTCAATTCTTGAATCTTCTCAACACTGGTTTTAACATCTAGACTAGGCATCAAACACTTGCTAACTCTGTAAATGGTTACAGAGAAAAACTGGGAATCATACACCAAATGAATGATGATCACACGCTCAAAGACTACCGGTTGTTTCCAACACAATAAAAGTCACACAGAACATGCACCTTATTGCTAGAATACGTATTAGAAATGAAATCAATGAAATGTAGAACTGACTCCTCCAGCTGAACCGAATCATAATCTGAAGCTAACTGGCCAAAACCTTCAGACTGGCTTTTACATTCGGCAACATGCACTTACTTTGGGCAAATGTTGTGTAGTGTATTCCAGCCTTTAAAAAATATGATTCATGCAACTTACAACAGCTATTGTAGCACACTAGCAAATTACATTTTTTTTGGGAATGCAACATTTTTGAACAATAAGCAGTTTTGGGGTTAAGGCATTACAAGTACCGCAAGTTATGTAATAATATCACTTTTTCCAAGTAACTAGTAAAGTAACGCATTGCTTTTTACTTGACAAGAAAATATCTGAGTTACTTTTTCAAATAAGTAATGCCAGTTACCCCTCTCCCCCTCCTTTATTGATTAAAAGCTCTCCTGTCCCCATGTTGAGAGAAATTGTGAGTAAGATGTTACTTTAGTTCTAGAATAAATGTGAAAATGCATTAATTCACTAACAAAACAGATACAGTATTCCTCAAAATGAATAAAAACTGTGAAATTCAACGCTAACCTGCAGTAATTAAAGGAGTAGTTCACTTTCAGAACAAGAATTTACAGATAATGTAATCATCCCCTTGTCATCCAAGATGTTCATGTCTTTCTTTCTTCAGTCGTAAAGAAATGGTGTTTTTTTTTGAGGAAAACATTTCAGGATTTCTCTCCATATAATGGACTTCAATGGTGCCCCCGAGGTTGAACTTCCAAAATGCATTTTAAATGCAGCTTCAAAGGGCTCTAAGTGATCCCAGCTGAGGAAGAAAGGTCTTATCTAGCGAAACAATTGGTTATTTTCTAAAAAAAAAAAAAAATTACAATTTATATACTTTTTAATCTCAAATGCTCGTCTTGCCGAGCTAGACAATACAAGCATTTGAGGTAGTATATATATAAAGGGTAAATATATATAAAGTATATAAATATTTTTTTTTTTTCTTTTTAGAAAATCATCATTTTGCTAGATATAAGACCCTTTTTTCCTCAGCTGTGATTGTTTAGAGCCCTTTGAAGCTGCATTTTGAAAGTTCAAACTCGGGGGCACCATAGAAGTCCATTATATGGTGAGAAATCCTGAAATGTTTTACTCAAAAAACAATTTCCTTGTGACTAAAGAAAGAAAGACACAAACATCTTGAATGACAAGAGGGTGAGTACATTATCTGTAAATTTTTGTTCTGAAAGTAAACTAATCCTTTAAATATGTTCAATAATACAAATATTCTTTAAGTATTTAATCCCAATTTTTTAACCAATGTCTTTACTGCCGATCTTTGATGATCCAATTCATCCATACTAATAAACAAAAATTAAGAAATAGGTCAAATTTATTGACCTTTTAAATTAATTTTTTTTCCTTTTTTTATTGCTGAAGAGTTGACATTTTTTTCTTCTGCAGTCTACTGTACAGACATTAATTTATTTTTCTAAAGTAAAGAGGCTAAAAAGGCTTTTACATTTGTCAAAAATAGAACTTTTTAATATTAAAAACAAACAAGCAAGCCTTGCCCAGATTTAAAAAGTAACACAAAAGTAACATTACATATTACTTTCCATAAAAAAGTAACTAAGTAACACAATTAGTTCCTTTTTAGGGAGTAACTCAATATTCTAATGCATTACTTTTAAAAGTAACTTTCCCCAGCACTGACAATAAGTAATTTTCACCACAGCCCTAATTTTAGTCAGATATTCAAAACGACTGTTCTAAAAAGCATATTCAGTTTTTCATAAGCAACACATGGATAGCCTAGCCTTCAAGTTTGAACTACAGGTTAATTTCAAAAATGAGCAAGTCTATTCATATTTACTCAGTTGCAACAATCACCAAGCTGATGTAATTTAAAATTTTATTTTACACATCAATAAAGTGTTATGACAATGCAAATCCACTTAGGCCATAAGAGAGAGACAATATGACAAGAAGCGAGCAAACACTGCACTACGTGGCAACACAAGGATTTTCTTGCATCACAGATGTTTCCATTATGGAGTTCTATTTACTTAAAGCCTTTAAATTCAGGTCAGCCCAATAATCAAAGTAAATACCAGCTTTATACAGGGCAGGGTGTTGCCAGGGTAACAGCAGTTTAAGGACAAATCTTGGCTGTAATCTAAGTTTCCAGCAGGTTTGAGTCTGAATTTGCAAGAAGGCTGAAAAACTGTAGATTCACACGAGTGCTACTGCTAAACAGGTGTGTAATAAGCAGATGCAGGGAACACGGTGAGAGCGAAGCAGGGACTAATTGAGAAGGGAAATTAAAAATAAACTTGATGTTCTACTTGTTGTGAAACATTGCTTGTAGATGGATAAGGACAAGACCAGAGCCAACCTGTCGCTTCAATGCGATCAGATTACTAATGAGAAACATACTCAGTAGTCACCTTCTCACTCTTTTCAGGTGACTCACTTTATATGATCATGTGATGTGATGAGGAAAAGGTCACTACAAGTAGGGGAAAATAAGCCAGATCTTGTAATTGCGACCAGTGCTGAAAAAAAACCCTGACCTGATCTGACCTGATCCCTGACTGATGTACTCAATTGCTTCTTTGGGAAGTCCCCACTTATGAGTTTGGAAGTCATAATGACATGATGTGAGTTCCAAGTAATTAAGTAAAGGATCAAATGGACTGTCTGGACCGTTTTATATACTGTAGGCAGGAAGAAGAAAAAATGCACATTAGGTGCAACATATAAAACTGTTAAGATAACATTCACAGTAATGTATTATGATCAATAGCAATTTGAAAAAAAAAAAAAAAAATGCCAGAGTCGTCTTCTGGTAATTATGCCTTTACGGTGTTGTTCATGTGCACTCAACTCAGTAAATCAGCTCAATAAATTGTGATCATTCTGACACGATGAACAGATGTTCAACCTCTAATGAAGCTTCACTGAGTGCAATGGGCGCATTCTTAATGAATAAGAAATGCAAGGCTTTTTAACTGATATAAAGAAGTCAAACTATTTCATACCTTTTTTATTAACTTACTCTTTACAGCATGTATAAAAAAAAGCTTTATAGGTTTTCCAGATGCAATATTTTGGAAAGAAATGTATTAATTAATTCATTTATTTATTTATTTACACTACCAGTCAAAGGTTTTTGAACAGTCAGGTATTTTATATTCTTTAAAGAAGTCTCTTCTGCGCAACAAGCATGCATTTTTTTGATCCAAAGTACAGCAAAAACAGTAGAGGTCGACCGATGTATCGGTTTTGCCGATTAATCAGCACCGATAGTTGATTGGCGGAACTATGGGTTATCGGCAAAAATCCTTGTCCATAGTTTTTCCAGGTTGCATTTTTTGCTGAAGCGGCTCACGCTCCGCTCCGCTGTCATAGAGTATGAGAGGTTAAGTCCCACACCAATGCTTAATGTCAGGATTGTTACCATATATTTGCATTGGTTTATATTCAGCTGCTCATACTGTTAGCCAGCAAAGTTGCAGATTTAAATACGTGACGTGAGAAAGCAAACTGTGTTCATTTAGCCGCGTCCTTTATGACATTTACAAATTACACAAACTTCTTTCGTAATAAACATAATGAACTGGAACAAAACACAAACAAATAATATTTAAACAATGTAAAACAGAAAAAAAATCTTAAATGGCTACAACAATATATATTGCTCTTTCTCTTTTCGTTTGATCTGTTGTTTAAACTAATCATTGCCGCTTTTTTGATCATTCTTTAAGTAAAAATTTGCCCGTTTGGTGATTAAATAAACTGTTTTAGACTTCCCCTTGAACTACACGCGACGCGTCCTGTGTGTGTGTGTGTGTGTGTGTGTGTGTGTGTGTGTGTGTGTGTGTGTGTGTGTGTGTGTGTGTGATACTGCCAGTTGTCTGCGCAACGCAGCGCTGCACTTTTGCCCGGTTTCATTAAGGGTGGGTGAAAAAATGGATTCTCCGATGCATCGCTATCCTCTCTTCAACGAGCTTGTGTTTTTCCCCTCATATGGCACGTGTGCGCGCTAGAGACGCGGCGGGCTTCATTGCATGGAATTTGCACTGTGAGACACGTGTGCATTGCTTGACAGTGTGTGCTTCTTCCACCCGCACTGTTTTGCTGTAGATATGCATTCATTTCTGCCGTTTGTAATGCAGTACTATTAGATGCACTAAACTCGCGCACTGACAGACTTTCACTTGCTCTTTGTGTTTGTTCGTCCTAAAAAGCTCGATTGCGGATGCGGTTAAATACACTTGCATTTTCGAATACTTTTATACGAAACTGATGTACAGTACACAGTTATGTTTTCAGAGCAGGAAGAAACATCTGATATATCGAAATAGATTTGTGCATTCATTGAAGCCTGTTAAAGCAGCCACTGTCTATGTCACTGTCTATTGTTTTAAAAAGTACTGCTTATATAATAAATAAAGTAAATTTCGCACGAAATAAATTTGATATAAAATGTAATTAAATTGAATCCTAATTTTAAGATGGCAGCACTGACATACAGAGATTCCAAATATAAACAAAAAGAAACTGCAATTTTACATATTGTTAAAATGTAAAGATTCCCACTCCTTTACAATGAGCCTATTTGTAACATCAACTAAGATTGATGAAAGCTGTAGAATAGAAGTGTTGTTCCTTGTTAGAGTGTTAATTTCAACATTTACTGATATATTGTTAAATTTTGTAGTTTATTTAGTTAACATTAATGAACTATGAAATAACTTTAATGATCAATATATAATTAATATTAATATTTTTATTAATTTACAAAGTATGGTTTAGTACTTTTTTTTTAAAATAGTAGAGCACTATTTTAGTTCCCTTTTAGTATCCATTTTCAAAAACTATCGGTTAATTAATCGTATCGGCCAGTGTGGTCCAACCTAGCTATCGGTATCGGTAAAAACCAATATCGGTCGACCTCTAAAAAAACAGTACAATTTAGAATTTTTTTTCTATTTAAAAGAACTATTTTCTATTTGAATATATTTTGAAATGTAATTTATTACTGTGATCAAAGCTACATTTTCAGTATCATAACTCCAGTCTTTAGTGTCACATGATCCATCAGAAATCATTCTAATATGCTGATTTGCTAATCAATAAACTTTTTTAATAATATTACTATCAATATTTAAAACAATTTAGTACATTTTTTCAGGATTCTTTGATGAATGGAAAGATCCAAAGATCAGCATTTATCTGAATTTTTTGTGACTTTATACACAACACCATTTAAAAGCTTAGGAGTCAGTATAAGAAATTATATAGAAATTATAGAAATGGATGCTTTAAATTGATCAAAAGTGATGATAAAGGCATGTATAATGTTACGACAGATTTCTATTTCAGATAAATGCTGTTCTTCTGAACTTTCTATTCATCAAAGAAACCTGAAAAAAGAATATTAGAATGATTTCATGTGCCTGGAGTAATGATGCTAAAAATTCAGCTTTGAAATCACATGAATAAATTACATTTTAAAATATATTCAAACTGAAAACAGTTATTTTGCTGTACTTCGGATCAAACAAACACATGCCTGGTAAACAGAAGAGACTTCTTTTAAAAAAACCTGGCTGGTAGTGTATTTTTTGAAAAAAAAAAAAAGAAAAAAAAAGTCCCAATTATATTGTAAAACCTGTTCTATCACTGTTACATTCACAGTTTCACATATTTGATTTTGGCTTTATCCGGTGTCTAAACCTTACATCCACATCCCGAGACTGTGCTAGATCTCTGACTGAGAGTGTTAGATGAGAACATGCGACTGTTATTGCTTTGATAGAAAATTTCATCAGGAAATCAATCAGTTGAAAGGTGTTTTAAAGTCCAACCTGTCATTTCACTCACACTCATCCGTGCCATGAAAAACAAAACAGCAATAGACAATGTTAGAGAGACATCATGGCCAAGACACTTATGCCAAAGATAAAATGAAGAGCGATGAAAGGGGAGTTTAGAAGTGAGCAATAACAGAGGATGGAAAATTTCAAAAAAGAGAGTGTGAAGGGATGAGACAGAACAGACTAAGTGACTAGATGTAATGACTGCTGCTGGATGTAATCTGTCCTATGTTAGTGAAATGAGTGAGCAAACAAGTGTGTTTTTGTGTGTGTGTGTTTACTCACCTCAGTAAACAGCTGAATCACTGAACATGTATTATGTGACCCTGGACCACAAAACCAGTCACAAGGGTCAATTTTTTTAAATTAAGATTTATACATCATCTGAAAGCTAATAATAATATTTGGCCAAAGAGAAAATCGCCTTTAAAGTTGTCCAAATTAAGTTCTTAGCAATGCATATTACTAATCACAATTTTTGATATATTTACGGTAGGAAATTTACAAAATATCTTCATGGAGCATGATCTTTATTTAATATCCTAATGATTTTTGGCATAAAAGAAAAATCAATCATTTTGACCCATCCAATGCATTTTTGGCTATTGCTACAAATATACCCATGCTACTTATGACTGGTTTTGTGGTCCAGGGTCACATATGTACTTGTATAAAGCATTTGTGTGCGCATATGATTCAGTAAGCAAGTATGCAAATATCTACTTATAAGATTTAGGGCCATTCAGCAAAAACAGAGAACTGGAGTAATCCAAATTTTGCAATCCAAGCCCATTCCTGAGAAGAGCTTGCATTGCAGATATGTTGAAATCATGAAAGTCTAAAGCTTAAATTAGACTGTTTTTTGTCACAGAATTTTGTCATCATTTTAAATGCATGCAAGTTAAAAATGTGTCAAAATAATAACATATAGTGATCCTGATGAACATTTACAGTAAATCTATCAATAACCTCTGTTTAGTGTAAAATGAAATTTAACCAAGTTGTCAAAAAGATGAAAAAGAAACAAGCTGTCAAAAAGAGAAAAACTGTCTGATATTTTGAGTCGACCTGTCTCTGCCAAATCTGTAATGTCCTGACAGCACACTCTCATCTTGACTGTCAGAGCTACAGCTGAAATGAGATGATAGGAGTGGATAATGGACAGGAGAGAGTGAAAGACAGGATATTAAAGGTAAGATGAGTGAATACGGTGAAAAATGAAGCAGGAGATAAAAAGGCTGACCAGGTCATTTGTCAATTGAAACTAATGGGCATCTTTGGCTCATCATAACCTGAAACCACCATCTGCTAGGCCAGCTCTGCCATCTTAACAATAATATTATCTATTCTGTGATTTTTAATCAGCAATTTTCTGAGAGCATTATGCAGATCTTTTACAAATATATCCTGTTAACATCTGTTTTGTACAAAAGCAGGTGCTTGCAACATTTTCCCATGAATACACCGGATAAAGTCATTGCTCCAGCTTGTTAACGTTGAAGGAGCAGCCCGCCTCGAGGGTCATCAAACTGCTTTTCTTTTCTTTTACGGTCTTAACACTGTCATTCATCATCGTAAAACAAGTTTACTATTCATTACAAGCTGCTAACACATTAATGCGACCAATATTTTTTTTTTCATAAACAGCCCACCATCAACTGAAGCAAACTCTATGACCCTGTGCATGACATTATTTTAACCAACATTCAATGAAAAAATACAATCACTACACAACTGCCAGTTTCAAAACCAGTCATGCATTTGGATACACTTTATTTTTTATTTCACTTGTTATGACCTTAAAATGTTTTGATCTCAAAACTTAAATAATAGACAAATATATGGATAAATATGAATTGTGCCTGCAATTATTTTAACTGTTGAACAACACGGACCATTTTAACAATGTCCTTACGTTTCTGTGCCTTGACTGTGGTAGGACCCTTGCTGTCTATTGAATGTCAGAAAGCTCTCGGATTTCATCTAAAATATCTTAATTTGTGTTCCTAAGATGAACAAAGGTCTTACGGGATTGGAACAACATGAGGTTAAGTAATTAATGACAGAATTTTCATTTTGGGGTGAACTATCCCTTTAATAATTTTATTAATAAATGTAATTCTTTTTTATTAGTCAGACAAGGTGATAAAAGTTTTTGTTTATAACATTACATTGTGTTCAACACATTTCCTCACAAATACAGAAGTGGTAGACAGATGATTTCATATATCTAGGCTACATGAAGGTTCCCATGTATGACCCCAAGTAAATGTGACTCACAAACTGGTGAGTTTTTGACATAGTGTAACCGCTTTGTCCGATCACCACTGCAAGAAACTTAAACCCAGCGGGGCTTTCCCTACATTAGGACGCGAGAAAGCATCTGCTAAATGGCATTATTTATTTATGTTAATGTGGGTTGCATTTTCAGGACCGCTATCTAAAAATCGGTGGCGGCGTCCACAAGGAATAATAATTCCATCCAGACTGAAGGACAGGTACAGTATGTCCATCATGTTCTTTATGTAAGATACAGTGAGTGCGGTAGCAGCTCAGGACTGTGAGAGAAGAGTAGGTAGAATACGGAAAAAAACCCTTGATGTCAAAATGTTCTGTTATAAAGCCACAGATAGGGAGTATATGTTTGGAGAGTGAAACTTGGGGAGGAGGAAATGAAAATAACAGCCAGAGAGAAAAAGAGAAGAGAGGAAAATAGTGTGTCAGCATAACAGCTGTGCGTCTCTACATTACGGTACATTCCACTATTGCAGACTTGCCATTTACATTCAAATCAACTTTATAGTGTGTATGACCTGAATGGATTTTCTTTTTTACCTGTGACTTCATCTCGTACAGCACAGCATTGTCTGGTGTGAGCTGAATCGCCTCGTCCCACCTCTTCAATGCCTCCCAGTTCCTACAGCAAACACAGAAAATACTCCTATTATGAGACCTATTATGCCCCTTTTTACAAGAATGTGTCTGTGAAGTTTCAGCTCAAAATACCCTATAGTTCATTTATTATATAATTTTGAAAATGCCTATTTTGTGTGCATATTTTAAATGCAAATGAGCTGCTGCTCCCCACCCCTTTTCCACAATAGGACTGTGCCTTTACAGCTCTTACCTCAGATACTCCGCCAAAAAACATCTGTTTGGTTTTGCGTATCATGTCTATCACACTGAAATCATGCGTTTTAAACCATATTAGTTTAAACTTCTGATACAGGGTTTTCTGAGCACTCGCAGCACACCCATAGAAAGCATCTGTCACACAGCATGTGAGTACTAAACTAAGCTCTCTTTCATGTCTTATTGCACTTAAACTGTCAAATACACACAAGTTTATGTTCAAAACACACAGGAGTTACAAAAACAGTCAGTTATGTTAGTGAATGTAAACAGCTGGGGAAGAAATTGCATGTTTATATTAGATCTTTGTGGCAGCAATGTAATATAAATGTAAATAAACCAATAAAACCACTGCTCTTTTGTCTCCTCTGAGGTTTGGTTTCTAAATAGTGTTCTGTGCTCATCTGTGCAGCCAAAGACAAAACAGTTAGCATGCTTTGCTCGAACTTTCACCATGGTGTTAGAACTGTCCCTTACAAAAACAGAATGGCGGTGCTGTGGGTGAAAAAAGGCAGATTTAGGAGCAGTAATATTATAATAAGATCCCTTTACCACGTCACCAGGGGAGCAAAATCTAAAGCACTAGTTTTTTTAAAGCTTGCAGAGAAAAGCTTACCAAAAGAATTTACTGTTCAGTTTTAGACACCATATTTTCTGTTTTTGCTCAGATTCGCCAACAAAAATCATTCCAAACACAGCCATAGCACTGTTTTGCTGAGCAACATGACTTTTTCGTTCCTGAATGAATCAACCGTTCAAATGATTCAGTTCAATCGCAATGACTCACATATTAATAGCGATGTGCTTACACCTACTGTTGGTTTCAATTTCACTTTCAAAGTATCTTTTTACTTTTAAAATAATTTCAAATATAGCTGCAATAAATCTAAATGCCACTTCATATGCAATTTATGCAAGAGGAATTTGTTGATACTGATTTCATTTTTGTTTGGCCTAAATATATTATCATTCAAATGTACTGATTATATGTAAGAATTTGACCCAAAAGATGCACATATTTAGAAAAAAAATGCTTTAGAAAGGTAAAAATGCTCATAAAAAGTAAACATCTATTTAAATTTTTATGGAAGAGAATAATTTCTATCACTGCTCTGAACTGACCACACAGAATATAAAGAACATTAAAAACTTCTTAAAAGAGTCAGCACAGGTAGTCCTTAAGCAAAATAACACACACAGCAAAATCGTCTAATTACCGTTATCGATAAAATGTTTTTTTTTTTTTTTTTTAATATCGCACACCCATAAAGGGATTTAACAAAAATCACTTTGTTATGACTACAACTACGACTCAAAAGAAAACAGTATCCCACAACTAGTAACTCAGAGCTTTTTGACTTTAAACTTTAGACAAATATCACAGATGCTTACATCATAAGATTAAACTTTTCAGGATGCAAAAGAATGGTTTTGGGAAAAATAGGACACGGGTAGTCAAGTTTTCCCTAAATAAAACCTTAAGGACTTAAAAAGGACCCAGACTGAACGTTATTTGATACTAGTCTGTGTTTAAATTCTTGGCATACTACTAATCTTGTATAGACAATTTGACATTAAATATCCAGGCCATTTTTTTGAGGTAACAAACACTTGTTGTCAAGTTATCTTTTCCTATACTGCTCTGCTTTGCTTGTTGTGAATGAATTCACTGTGAAAGAAAATACGCTTGCAGGTACATTGTGTGCCTGAATGTTTTATGTCAGAAAATGCAACCTTCTAAGAAAACCAAAGTAATTACTGCTCCTACGTCACAGAGGTTGAAATGTGAAGTTCAAATTTCAAAACAAGTCACATGTTGAAAATGCTGGTAATGAGGGTCTGACTTCATAACCACATCAAATTAAAGACTTTAAATTTCAAGCCTATACGACTTCCCGTAATTCTCCAGATCAAGCAGTCACAGAACCAGCTCCTGTATTTACACAGTCCTAAAAAACTAAGGTAGTGTTAAACATCAGCTGTGCAAATACAACATGCTGTTTTTCTAAGAGTCCATAAAAAGGTCTAGCTTCTTTAAGTTGTTCCTCGTCTGTGTTTATCATGCAAATAATGTACAGAGATTAAACGTAAGCATCTAGTGCTTTTCAAAGACTTGTGGTAATTGATGAGATAAGGGCGTCCTACGAAGGAATTTATAAAAGCACCCAGAGGGAAAGAAAAAAACCCTCAAAGTCAGGTAAAAAGAATTTACTAGTTAATTTCCAATACGTGATTGTGAAACACGTCACAAGCCATGGAAAGGCAAAAAGTACATGGCGTTACCTGCAAAAGTGGGCGTAGGTATGAGGAAAGGTGTACTCTTCCTTTCATATTTTCAAACGTACCTCACACCAGAGGAACATACAATTAGCTGACTGCGCAAAACATAGTAAATAAATCTTCATACTGATACTATACATAGAACTTTCTGTATTTAATATTAACTTTAACAGCATCATATAATATGTTGGAATACCTAAGGCAATGTTACTGGAACAAAGGTCAGCCAGCTTTGTAATAAGTAGTTTTAAATTACAAATACGCTCTCTGTCACAATCTTACTGTGTATTATTAGTAGAAAAGTAAGACAAGTGTTTGCCAAACAACATCCTGTCATTTTTCTCAGAACTGAAATAAAAAGCATGTGCTACATGTGTTAGTGTGAAAGTGGTTTGGGTGTGGTATTGTAAAACCACAAATGTTTTGTGCGACAAATGACATGAAGAAAGCACCTCCACCTCATTTAAAAATATGTAAGAACACATGTAGTCTCTGACATTAGCGTAAGTGAATAAAACCCACATATTAGATTTTTCATTATACAGACATTAGAAATGACACTGCAAGATCTTTGGGCATTTGCACTGCGAATGGAGATGCACTTGAAACAGGAAGAAAAGAAAGAGGGTACTCACAAGTAAAACACTGTATGGTTTGATATTTGATTTTTAACATGAATATGCATATTATATATATATATATATAATATGCATATTCATGTTAAAAATCGAATATCAAACCATATATTAGGTAGGGATACACCGATCCGACTTTTTCAGTCCCGATACCGGTACCGATGCCTGGGCTTTGTATATCTGTCGATACCCGATACCGATCCGATACCATTGTTGAATTAATAATAAATTGCATACCTTCCACCTTATACCTTCCTTCCACCATGTAGAAAAAACAAAAGGCACCAAACTTTCCTAACTAAGACAAAACAGATGTAATGTATTGAATACTTATTTATTTGTTATTTAAAGAACAATTGTGCATTCAAATCAAAAATTGAATGTAATCAAACTTCTTAAAATAAATTTAAATAAATAAAATGTAGTAGAAGAAACAAGTGTATTGGTCAAACATACATTAGTAATCAAACAAGTTACCAAACATTATAAACATATTACGTGCAAAGTCCTGCATGAATTAAAAAAAAAAAACAGCAGCTGAACCCGAGAATAAATGAATACAAAGTTGGTCAAACAACAACTTGGTCACACATACAAATAATATAACATTGTAAACATGTTTTGTAGTGCAGTGTTACACCACTCGTGACCTGTGTTATTTTAAAGAATTCTGCATTCAAATCATAATAAAATCATAAAACATAGGGCCTAATGTATTTTTTTGACGCGGAGCGGTGTTTCTGATATCAGTGAGCGAAGAGTGGAGCGGGAAATTGTGAACCCGAAGCGGAGTGACTATTAAATGCAAGAAGCGCGGGGGGAAATTGTTGCCCCAACACTCCGCTCACATACTCTGCGCTGCATAGAGATTTCCAAATTATTTCTAAATTATTCTGATAAAAAAACTAAACGAAAAAACATAAACTTTCTATTAATCTGGTCTATTCTAATGGATGTAACAGAATAAGCTGTTTGGCGGAAAAAAGGACGGGCTTCGGTCGGACTCGGGCCAAAAATTTTGATAAGCTGTCGGACAAGGGCCGAGCTACAGTCTGTGCGTCTCGGGCCAGGGCCGGGCTAGGGCTTAGATTTAAGGCCCGTGCAGAGCTCTACAGTCACAGGCTGTGACGGAGGAAGAAAAAAAAAAAAAGAGGAAAAAAAATTTGATCGGCCCGTGGATCTGTTAATTTTTCTGATCCCCGATCCAGCTATTTTTTCAAAATCGGGCCGATATCCGATCCTAATATCGGATCGGTGCACCCCTAATATTAAGGCTGCACAATTAATCGAATTTCTAATCAGGATCACGATTAATGATGTAACAATAATTTTTACAACCAAAAAAACGTTTATTATTCTGCATGCTTTAAGAGGTGTGTTTTAGAGCATGTCACGTTGTCAGAGGCGAATCGATATAGTTATGATCGGCACATCAAAATACCAAGAATAATTATTTATAACAAATTTGTCAGAATTTTGAATGCATTTTAAGATAACTTTTTCCATCAACTGGTCACAATGCACAACGCCGCTGTATGCTGCGTCTAAGACGCATGTGCACTCTGATGTAAACAAACACGGATGAGAAGCGCATGGCGGAGCACGTGAGAGACGCTCTGGATTGTATTGCTTTATTGTATTTAAATGTTCAGTTATTTTTGTTATAAGAAAATGGTTATTAAACCTGTTATACTGTATTATGACAACACTTTTTTGCAAATAAATATCGTAATAATACTGTATACCGTG